>NW_015506752.1:130603-148457 GCF_001515645.1 Sinocyclocheilus grahami
CCGCTGCTTCCGGTCGTGCGTATGTGGGGTAAAGCAGCGGAGCTTTTATCATACTAGATTAATTTAGTTCTGTTATAATGCTACTCTGTGCGGTCGTCACCGGTCTAATAAAACACACAACATATTAAAGCGTCTTTTGCTGTTTCCATGTTTTCGGAAATCGAGGGGTTATGACGGCATTAGCAGGCGACACAATGACACTATAGACACGCTCCGTGACACTAGTTAAAATTGCTTATTTCTCTGGATTTAAACATTCTTCGAAACATTTGGGATAATGTAAGCACACTAGTCAGCAAAATATATAACACTGTTCTAGTGGTTTTTGGATATTTTAATAAAAAAATCTTACATATTGTGCTTAAGACTTTTTTTTTTCAGCCTCCGTTGAAAGTGAAAATGTTATATTAACGTTATATTCACATTATGTTAACGTGTGTGTACATGCGTACATATATATTAGTACTGATGATTTAAATGTTTGTTTGTTCATGGCGAGAACATGTTTCGGTAAAATTATATCAGGTTTTTACGACATATTTTTGCAAAAAAAAATTTTGCAAATATATTTTTATTACATATTTGGTATTCTTCAAAATTATAAATATAGATATATATATGTATGAATATACACCACTACAATTTTTTTTTTTAATGTTTACATTATCAAGATTTTTAAATGTTTTGTAAATCTATTTTGCTCACCAAAGCTGCATTTATTTGATCAAAAATACAGTAAAAACAGAAATATTGTGAAATATTAATACATTTTCAATTATAATATGGCAAATGAACCTTGGGTGAAAAATGGGTGGAGGAATAAATTATCATATAATCCATTAGCGGGAAAAATTATGTATAATGTAACCTATTTTTTATCAAATATGGAAATCAATATTATATGAAATATATTTGCTTAAACGGTTATGAATGTTGTGTAGTACATATAATAATGAATAGTCTTTCTTTCTTAACTTTTTTTCTGTACTCTGCATACATCTGTAATCAATGAAAATCAGTTAACTAAAAAAAAATGCTGCTTAGAGCTATGTATGTAGAGCGGGATTTTTAGACTAATGAGATTGTACGGTTTAGAAATGAACACATTTGGCACTTAACATTGCATTGTGTAAGGGAGAAAAGAGTTATTGTTTTTTTTAACCTTCTATTAAAAATTGTACCTTCTTTTCATCAGGTCTCGCACATCAATGACAAAACACACATCAAGGGTAAAATAACTCCCCAAAAGAAAGAAACAACACTTAGAATGGGACAGTAAAGACGAGCAGGTAAGGATACGGTCTGTGCCGGGAAACAACACACTACCTCTGACCATTTCAGCCATGATGCAGCCAACAGACCAGACATCAACTGAAAAATGAAATGACAACCAAATTAAAATGCCAAAAATCTTACAAATGAAAAACAGAAAATCGAGCACACACACACACGTATATCTAAGGAACAGGGTGCATTGATGTGGATGCAACAGAGGTGACAGGTGCATGCAAACATCTCAGTGTGCGTCATATATAATCTGTAACCGAGCAAGACACGGCTCTGCTTGCACAGCGCACAACTAGAGGCCGAACAAGGATACAGTCCCTCCCTGGAAAAAGGATTTTGTGCCGCACCATCTCTGCCATAATGCAGCCCACAGCCCAAATATCCACTACACCAGTGTAGCATAGAGGAAGAAGAGAAAACATAAGCAAAGCATAAAGCGCCACATTTTTCCGTGACCATTTTTCCTCCGCGCTACCATCGAAGACTAAACGTCAGCGTTTTTGGCCTTCAAATTGATTTTTGTACTGCAGCGAACCACTTTCACTTCCCCCGTAAGATTCAGTGACTAATGCTTTTCCTTTCTAGATGCTCAGTGCTACAGGCAAACCCATCCAGTGTGCTCGTGCATGCAGAAACCACGGCCAAACTACTTCAGCGGGACAACACAATCCCTCAAGGGACTTTAACTAGGGATCTATGAAACCGTTTTTATTTTTCTGGACTCCATTTTAATGGTTAAATTCGATTTTATTAATCAATTAATTGAAAACATGAAACTTATACAACTTAACATCAATATATTTTAGTTTAACAACAAAATTTAATTTTTAGGGCCCTATGAAATATGTAGGAGTATTACGTGACTTCTACTGCACGATAACATATTTCTGACACAGTTTATTCCAGTTAAACCAAACTTTTATTTTGACGGGTTGCCGTGAATACCTTTACGCTTCTGTGTGTATATATGATATGACGCTAGTTTTAATCAAATGAAAGGGTAAAATGCTCATGAAGTGACTCTCAGAGCAGTTCAGGAGATGTTGTTCATGTAGTTATGTTCTTATTTAGTGAGACGACAGACGATGAAATCACCGCGAGCATCACACGCTTCAGTATGTGTAGTAAACAAAGCATACAGTAAATGAAAAGGTGTCCTTTTATTAGGTTATTGCTGCACGTTTCTTTGTGAAACTGAAATATAGCAAACCTAAATTGAAATTTGAAAACAAACAACAAATCAAATAAGTAACACAAACAAATCTCTTCATATAAACAAACTAAGGCTTGTCTGTGCTCTTTCCATTTAAAATGAGACAACCACTGCATTTTAATCACGATCCAAACAAAGATGCTGGATACATGCAACACGAGCAGATTTTAATCTAAATTAGAAAATTCGAAATTCGAAGCAAAAACAGAATGGTCTGACTTTAGTTTTGTGAAGCTATACATAAAACATATCTGAAGGAAACAGCAGACGAGCTGAATGAGACGCAGATTCACTCTCTGCCAGCAGGTGGCGCTTATGAACAGCAATGATACAGTGTTTCCTTGGTTACTGCTGTAAACAAAGCAGAGCTGCGCTTATGAACAGCAATGATACAGTGTTTCCTTGGTTACTGCTGTAAACAAAGCAGAGCTGCGCTTATGAACAGCAATGATACAGTGTTTCCTTGGTTACTGCTGTAAACAAAGCAGAGCTGCGCTTATGAACAGCAATGATACAGTGTTTCCTTGGTTACTGCTGTAAACAAAGCAGAGCTGCGCTTATGAACAGCAATGATACAGTGTTTCCTTGGTTACTGCTGTAAACAAAGCAGAGCTGCGCTTATGAACAGCAATGATACAGTGTTTCCTTGGTTACTGCTGTAAACAAAGCAGAGCTGCGCTTATGAACAGCAATGATACAGTGTTTCCTTGGTTACTGCTGTAAACAAAGCAGAGCTGCGCTTATGAACAGCAATGATACAGTGTTTCCTTGGTTACTGCTGTAAACAAAGCAGAGCTGCGCTTATGAACAGCAATGATACAGTGTTTCCTTGGTTACTGCTGTAAACAAAGCAGAGCTGCGCTTATGAACAGCAATGATACAGTGTTTCCTTGGTTACTGCTGTAAACAAAGCAGAGCTGCGCTTATGAACAGCAATGATACAGTGTTTCCTTGGTTACTGCTGTAAACAAAGCAGAGCTGCGCTTATGAACAGCAATGATACAGTGTTTCCTTGGTTACTGCTGTAAACAAAGCAGAGCTGCGCTTATGAACAGCAATGATACAGTGTTTCCTTGGTTACTGCTGTAAACAAAGCAGAGCTGCGCTTATGAACAGCAATGATACAGTGTTTCCTTGGTTACTGCTGTAAACAAAGCAGAGCTGCGCTTATGAACAGCAATGATACAGTGTTTCCTTGGTTACTGCTGTAAACAAAGCAGAGCTGCGCTTATGAACAGCAATGATACAGTGTTTCCTTGGTTACTGCTGTAAACAAAGCAGAGCTGCGCTTATGAACAGCAATGATACAGTGTTTCCTTGGTTACTGCTGTAAACAAAGCAGAGCTGCGCTTATGAACAGCAATGATACAGTGTTTCCTTGGTTACTGCTGTAAACAAAGCAGAGCTGCGCTTATGAACAGCAATGATACAGTGTTTCCTTGGTTACTGCTGTAAACAAAGCAGAGCTGCGCTTATGAACAGCAATGATACAGTGTTTCCTTGGTTACTGCTGTAAACAAAGCAGAGCTGCGCTTATGAACAGCAATGATACAGTGTTTCCTTGGTTACTGCTGTAAACAAAGCAGAGCTGCGCTTATGAACAGCAATGATACAGTGTTTCCTTGGTTACTGCTGTAAACAAAGCAGAGCTGCGCTTATGAACAGCAATGATACAGTGTTTCCTTGGTTACTGCTGTAAACAAAGCAGAGCTGCGCTTATGAACAGCAATGATACAGTGTTTCCTTGGTTACTGCTGTAAACAAAGCAGAGCTGCGCTTATGAACAGCAATGATACAGTGTTTCCTTGGTTACTGCTGTAAACAAAGCAGAGCTGCGCTTATGAACAGCAATGATACAGTGTTTCCTTGGTTACTGCTGTAAACAAAGCAGAGCTGCGCTTATGAACAGCAATGATACAGTGTTTCCTTGGTTACTGCTGTAAACAAAGCAGAGCTGCGCTTATGAACAGCAATGATACAGTGTTTCCTTGGTTACTGCTGTAAACAAAGCAGAGCTGCGCTTATGAACAGCAATGATACAGTGTTTCCTTGGTTACTGCTGTAAACAAAGCAGAGCTGCGCTTATGAACAGCAATGATACAGTGTTTCCTTGGTTACTGCTGTAAACAAAGCAGAGCTGCGCTTATGAACAGCAATGATACAGTGTTTCCTTGGTTACTGCTGTAAACAAAGCAGAGCTGCGCTTATGAACAGCAATGATACAGTGTTTCCTTGGTTACTGCTGTAAACAAAGCAGAGCTGCGCTTATGAACAGCAATGATACAGTGTTTCCTTGGTTACTGCTGTAAACAAAGCAGAGCTGCGCTTATGAACAGCAATGATACAGTGTTTCCTTGGTTACTGCTGTAAACAAAGCAGAGCTGCGCTTATGAACAGCAATGATACAGTGTTTCCTTGGTTACTGCTGTAAACAAAGCAGAGCTGCGCTTATGAACAGCAATGATACAGTGTTTCCTTGGTTACTGCTGTAAACAAAGCAGAGCTGCGCTTATGAACAGCAATGATACAGTGTTTCCTTGGTTACTGCTGTAAACAAAGCAGAGCTGCGCTTATGAACAGCAATGATACAGTGTTTCCTTGGTTACTGCTGTAAACAAAGCAGAGCTGCGCTTATGAACAGCAATGATACAGTGTTTCCTTGGTTACTGCTGTAAACAAAGCAGAGCTGCGCTTATGAACAGCAATGATACAGTGTTTCCTTGGTTACTGCTGTAAACAAAGCAGAGCTGCGCTTATGAACAGCAATGATACAGTGTTTCCTTGGTTACCGCTGTAAACAAAGCAGCGCTGCGCTTATGAACAGCAATGATACAGTGAGATACATTCATACAAATTCCTACTTGTTTGGCATCTCAACCGATTTGAATCGTCACATATTTGAACCGATTTTCAACCGGCTCGCGGTTCATCATTACATCCCTAATTTACAGATAATGGTCCATATCGCGATTTAATTTAAGTGTAATGACCTACTTTTGATTAATTCATCCAAAACTTGACCAATTCTGTGACATTCCGCATTATACAGTAAATTCCGATTTTATGGCTGGATTCCACGATTCTGTCTGCATCGCAGAAATCATAGGGCCCAATTTGACGTAAAAACCCCACAGCCGCTCGGTGAGGTCGAGGTCATTTCAGCAGAATGGTGTGGATGTGCTCAGGTGGGAGCTTTACATGCCGTGACATCAGGTCAGCACTCACCATTGGCTTGGTAACCCATGCCCAGAATGACCTCAGGGGCCCGGTAGTAGCGCGTCACCACGTAAGGAGTCATGAGGAGGCCGGTGGCGGCTGTCCGGGCCAGACCGAAGTCCAGGATCTTCAGCGTACAGTCGGATTTCACTACTATGTTACTGGGCTTCAGATCCTGGGAAGTGAAGAGGTCAGGAGTCAAACATTTCTGGTAAATTTCTTTTTTCATGGCAAAAACAATTTAAAAAATACAAGTATAACAAATACAATAAAAACCAGCAAACAAACAAACACAAGTTATAAGATTTTTTACATTAACATTTGATAAAAATTCTAAAACTTTTCCTGGCAAAATTTTACTAAGTAACTCTTTAAGTGAGTTTTCGCTGTACATTAAAAGCCGTCACAATTAATTACAATGAAATGGCAAGTAACACATTGAATTAAACGTGAAATTTTTAAGTAGAACGACTGAAATGTTTTCTTGTAAAACATGCTCCATTTACTTCTCTTTTTTATTCTTCTGGATTTAATTTTTCTTTAATGGTTAAATGAAATTTTAGTAATCAAAAGCATGTCAAATTAACTGAAATCATGAAACTTTTGCAATTAGACAACAATTACCAAAAATCACAATTTCAGGGCTCCATAAAAAAAATTATTTTCACTCACTTTTCACTGTATTTTTCCCAAATTCTTTTCCCTTGTTTTAGTCATTCTGGGTTCTGTTTTAATGGTTTAATTACATTTTTGAATAATCAAAAAGCACTAAACAATTGAATTTTTCCACAATTAAATTCTGAATTTTAAAGAAATGATGTGCCGTTTATTTTAATCTACTTTTCTAGATTTATGATTGAATACAAATTTATCATCAAAAAAAAGCAATAAAACATTAACAATTTAATTAATCTTTTATATTGCAATCAAACGAACATTTAACCATTCTAATGTGCTGAGATGCAGAGATTTAAAACGTGGAAGAAAAATGGTGATATTGCTCTTTAAAAAAAAATAAAAAATGTAAAAAGTATTTTCGAAAAACTAAAAATGTGCGATGCCTAGGGCTGGGCGGTATATCGAGTTTGTACAATATATCGATATATTCTTTATAAGCGATATGGTATGAAGCAATACCGTTTATATCGATATACAGTAGTTTGATACGAGCGCATCTGAAAAATATAACGGAGGACACAGACTGAGCTGCTGTGGAGAAAGTGCATAATCCAATTTGTGCGTGCATGTGTGTGTGTGTGTGTGTGTGTGTGTGTACCCTGTGTATGATGCCAGCAGCGTGTAGGTGTTTGATGCCGCAGAGCATCTGATAAAGCAGGTATGAGAGTCTCTCGTGGTCCAGCTCCATCTGAATGACCTGGCACAGGTTAGCATCCATCAGCTCCATCACCAGATACCTGCAGACAGACGAGACGAGACGAGACAAGTGTGCGAGCAACACAAATGAACAAGCATATATGCACATATACGATTTATGCAGGATTTCAGTTGCATCTACTGTACATACTGAACACGAACATCTCTTTATTTAACCCATTTGAATTCATCCTTGACCAAATTTATATTACTATACTATGTTTCACTTCCATTCTAGAACACTGTTAAAATCACAGCAGAAAGAACTTACACATCCTGGAATTCTTCAAGTGTCTTCTGTGGCGTGAACACGTGTAGTAAGCCTATTATCTGTGAAATCAAAGCATACTGCATAAAAGATGTGCCCTGTGCTGATATCAAGTTCTTACAATCTAAATTATATCATTACAAAATTAAGTACACTTCTGATCAAAAGTTTAGAGTCAAGAAATTAATACATTTATTCATCATTAAATTGATAAAAAGTGACATTAAAGACATTTATTATGTTACAAAAGACTTCTATTTCAAATAAATGCTGTTCTTCTGAACTTTCTAATCATCTGTGAATCCTGAAAAATAAAATGCACGACAGTTTGCACAAAAATATTGTGCAGCACGACTGTTTTCAGCATTGATAATAATCAGAAATGTTTCTCGAGCAGCAGATCAGCATATTATACTGATTTCTGAAGATCATGTGACACTGAAGACTGGAGGAATGATGCTGAAAATACAGCTGCACATCACAGAAATACATTACAGTTTAACACATATTCACATAGTAAACAGGCATTTTAAATTGTAATAATATTTCATAATACTACTCTGCTTTTGATCAAATAAAAGCAGCCTTAGTTAGCAGAAGTGACTTCAAAAACATTACAAATCTCACTTTTTTTGTTGCATACACACACACGGACAGACAGAGACAGAGAAAAACAAGTCTTACATTTTTGTGGTTGACACATTTCATCAGCACCAGTTCTCTGTAGGCCCGTTTGGCGTGGGTTTGGTTCTGAAAGGGTCGGCTAAGTTTCTTAATTGCAACATTTCGTTCGAGGACATGATCATACGCTGAGCTGCAAAAACAAACAGAAAAAGCCACATTCGCCACACTTTCTACTTAATGATAATCCGTTTCTTTCATATTCTACAGGCTAAGAAGAAATCCAACTCAACTTACCAGACGATGCCTTGTGCCCCAGATCCGATTGGTCTTAAATTCTGATATCGCTTCAAAACGGTAAACGTTGAATCTCCTACATCTATGCTGTAATATTCCTTCTCGCGCTTATTCCTGTTCATGGTGAAAACCGTACTGACTGTGTCTTGGGCATTCAAGAAGAACTTCCCCTTCAAAAATCTGAAAAGACAAAGAAAGAGAGAAATTAATGAATGTCCTTCTAGGCTTGCTGCGATAGACGGTGTTAAGCCACACCACCGGTTACGTAATTTGCCTACCGCGGTTCCACGGTGCTTGCTGATTTTCAGTTTTATATACCTATTTAAATTTCGTGCAGCCTAAGTAATTAGTTATTTTAGTAGGCATATATGGTGTATTTTTATTCGTTTTGTTAATAAAAGTTCTATGAGTTTGACGTTGTTTCTTGAATTGAATCAACGCTGAATTGTCGCTAATTTGAAAGTGAAAGTAAAATGCGCACGGCGCGCTTTCTCAAGCTATTTTGAAAGCCAAGAAATCAGAGGAAAAGAGGGAAAACTCAAACTAACAATTGCTTGACGCAGAATTGCAACAATTCAATTGCCGCTAATTCGAACGTGAAAGTAAAATGCGTACGGCACTTTTACAAGCCATTTGAAAGCTCAGAAAAACCCCACTTTCAAAAAAAAAGTGTATTGGCCTTCAAAAGTAAAATGCATAAATGCAAATGTTTGAGTTAAGACCTAGACTACATGTCAAATAACGCAAGAGTGCATTGCAACTAGAAATGATATTCATCTTATATTGGATGATGATGATCAGATCTCTGTGTGGAGCAAACAAAAATCTCACTGGATTATTACAATTAATATGTTTGGAAATGTAAACTGATATTTCCTCCTGACACACTACAGCAAAAGATAGAAATAACTGACTTAAAACCATTCTTTAGCTGCTGAGAACACTAGTGTTCTAATCATTTTGTCCAACATTGTATATATTAAAAAGAGGAAAAGTTTGCATATTGCAATGATTGCAATGTGCTTTTTATTTGGTCATTAAGGTCATGTGTCATTAGACTAGTTTCATGATCTTTCATCACTCATGAGTTTAGAAAACTGAAGCATTTTAGCTGAATTTCAGATTTCACAAACAGTATAAACTCCTTTTCATGAATGAATCGAAGTGCTGCATATAACAGCATTTTTTTACTATATATTAAAAATGGCTTAGTGTAAATATATGCAAGTAAATATTGCTGCATATTCTTTGTACATATGATTATAAATCAAAATAATTTTGGTTCAGTGAAAAACATGCTTTATTTTATAACTAGATGCACATGCATCAATATCAAGATTTAGCATTAAAATGGTGCAAAATATCAATGCATTTTCTTCTTTGTGTGTAGGCTATGTTATGTAATGTGCAAAAAAAGGAAGATTACATTGTAAGACACTGAAAGAAAGAAAGAAAGAAAGAAAGAAAGAAAGAAAGAAAGAAAGAAAGAAAGAAAGAAAGAAAGAAAGAAAAACAGCTTGCCCATCATTTTAAAGTTAAAATAAACTAAATTATATCAGACATTTGAATTGCATTTATTTATTTTTTTATGTTCTGTCATAAATGTGTGCATTATATCCTGATGTTTATCTCTTTATTTATTTTGTATGTTATTATTAACACTATTATTTTAATATCTGCATGCATATTTTAATTTATTTTGGTGGAACGCCAAATATCACGTAAGGAAAAAAAGAGGAACTTTTTAATTGTATGAAGAGCTCTCTTCTTTTAATGCTTTGGAAAAGTTTAGAATTATTTGAAATCACTAAATTAAAAACAATTAAAACCGGAGAACAAAAGCACAGACTAACTTCTACCATTCAGTCTGTGTCCTCTGCTATATTTCAGATGCATGTTGTCCATAGAAATACTTTATTCACTTCTGTAAGGTGATGTGACTGGTGGATGTCATTATTTTCATTATTTGATGCAGCCCTAAATTGCACTAAATTATATTTAAATCCATTTCGGCAAACTGTTTAATGAGGGATTCAGGACTTTGCATTTACTTACATTTTAATTCAGATATTGCATTCTTTAGCATCAATGTGAATGGAAAGTGTCAATCATCTCATCTCCTAAAATAATATGGAGAACCGCACCCGAATGCCCTGAATTCAACATCTCACATCATCCACAAACAATGACCTCAACTCCTCGCACATCCATCCAGTCCATTACACTGAAGCAAAATCAAATTACAGAAAGACTATCTGTACCATCAGAGCACAGGGAGTTATGCATGGACACAAATGGCTCTGAAAACTCCAGGAGCTTCCCTACATATAGTCAGCAATGCAGTCAAGGTAGGCAGCTCACTAGGTTGAGACACAGCCAATGTTAGACGTGGATCAATGATACCGGTGTTAAGCCGCAACACCGGTTACGTCACTGGCCCACCGCGGCACCGACCCCCCACCGTCTTTTTGATTTTTTATAGAAATAAACATAATTTAGTTCAGTAAAAGAACAGACACTACAATTAAAAACTGAACGCGGCGAGACAGACGAGAAGAGTGAGGTGAGACAGACGAGACGAGAAGAGTGAGGGAGTGAGGCGAGACGAGAAGAGCGAGGCGAGACAGACGAGACGAGAAGAGCGAGGTGAGACAGACGAGAAGAGTGAGGGAGTGAGGCGGGACGAGAAGAGCGAGGCGAGACAGACGAGACGAGAAGAGCGAGGGGAGACAGACGAGACGAGAAGAGCGAGGGGAGACAGACGAGACGAGAAGAGCGAGGGGAGACAGACGAGACGAGAAGAGCGAGGGGAGACAGACGAGACGAGAAGAGCGAGGGGAGACAGACGAGACGAGAAGAGCGAGGGGAGACAGACGAGACGAGAAGAGCGAGGGGAGACAGACGAGACGAGAAGAGCGAGGGGAGACAGACGAGACGAGAAGAGCGAGGGGAGACAGACGAGACGAGAAGAGCGAGGGGAGACAGACGAGACGAGAAGAGCGAGGGGAGACAGACGAGACGAGAAGAGCGAGGGGAGACAGACGAGACGAGAAGAGCGAGGGGAGACAGACGAGACGAGAAGAGCGAGGGGAGACAGACGAGACGAGAAGAGCGAGGGGAGACAGACGAGACGAGAAGAGCGAGGGGAGACAGACGAGACGAGAAGAGCGAGGGGAGACAGACGAGACGAGAAGAGCGAGGGGAGACAGACGAGACGAGAAGAGCGAGGGGAGACAGACGAGACGAGAAGAGCGAGGGGAGACAGACGAGACGAGAAGAGCGAGGGGAGACAGACGAGACGAGAAGAGCGAGGGGAGACAGACGAGACGAGAAGAGCGAGGGGAGACAGACGAGACGAGAAGAGCGAGGGGAGACAGACGAGACGAGAAGAGCGAGGGGAGACAGACGAGACGAGAAGAGCGAGGGGAGACAGACGAGACGAGAAGAGCGAGGGGAGACAGACGAGACGAGAAGAGCGAGGGGAGACAGACGAGACGAGAAGAGCGAGGGGAGACAGACGAGACGAGAAGAGCGAGGGGAGACAGACGAGACGAGAAGAGCGAGGGGAGACAGACGAGACGAGAAGAGCGAGGGGAGACAGACGAGACGAGAAGAGCGAGGGGAGACAGACGAGACGAGAAGAGCGAGGGGAGACAGACGAGACGAGAAGAGCGAGGGGAGACAGACGAGACGAGAAGAGCGAGGGGAGACAGACGAGACGAGAAGAGCGAGGGGAGACAGACGAGACGAGAAGAGCGAGGGGAGACAGACGAGACGAGAAGAGCGAGGGGAGACAGACGAGACGAGAAGAGCGAGGGGAGACAGACGAGACGAGAAGAGCGAGGGGAGACAGACGAGACGAGAAGAGCGAGGGGAGACAGACGAGACGAGAAGAGCGAGGGGAGACAGACGAGACGAGAAGAGCGAGGGGAGACAGACGAGACGAGAAGAGCGAGGGGAGACAGACGAGACGAGAAGAGCGAGGGGAGACAGACGAGACGAGAAGAGCGAGGGGAGACAGACGAGACGAGAAGAGCGAGGGGAGACAGACGAGACGAGAAGAGCGAGGCGAGACAGACGAGAAGAGAGCGGCGAGAGACAGACGAGACGAGTGAGGCGAGACAGACGAGAAGAGTGCGGCGAGAGACAGACGAGACGAGTGAGGCGAGACAGACAAGACGATCGCGGATGATTTAGTTTCGAAACGAAATGCAAAAGCGCTTGTTTGGCAGTATTTTGGATTTTGAAAAGCCTGTTGACTTTTGCCGTTTATCTAAGCTGATTTTGTAAGTTTTTTTTAAACATTCGTTTCTTATTAGAAGAGAAGAGCGAGGCGAGACAGACGAGAAGAGCGAGGCGAGAGACAGACGAGACGAGTGAGGCGAGAGACAGACGAGACGAGTGAGGCGAGACAGATGAGAAGAGAAGAGCGAGGCGAGACAGACGAGAAGAGAAGAGCGAGACAGACAGACAAGACGAGTGCGGCGAGACAGACGAGAAGAGTGCGGCGAGACAGACTTTGTTATATTACATTAGGCATAGCCTGCCCTATAGCATAGTGTATATTTATTCGTTTTGTTAATAAAAGTTATATGTTTTATATATCGGGTAAAGTGAGTTTGACGTTGTATTTTGTTGTTACAAGCGATTGATGCCTAATTGCCGCTATTTGAAAGTGAAAGTAAAATGCGCACGGCGCTATTTAAAAGCGAGGAAAAGAGGGAACCGGTGTTGTCACACGTCGATTAACCGGTGGGAAAATTTCCTCACCGTCACAACCCTACTGTATAGTAGGCCTGGGCGATAAAACGGTATCGATATTTATAGACTTTCTTATTTATTTGGTTATATATTATACATGTTTACTCATTTTCCAGTTTTGTATATCTATGTAAACTTTATGTAAGTTATTTGTTATATTACATTAGGCATAGCCTGCCCTATAGCATGGTGTATTTTTATTTGTTTTGTTAATAAAAGTTCTATGTTTTATATATAGGCTTCCGGTGGGAAAATTTCCTCACCGTCACAACCCTACTGTATAGTAGGCCTGGGCGATAAAACGGTATCGATATTTATAGACTGAAAAAATGTTCGATATAGCGCACGATATAAGCAAGTGCTACGAGTGACGCGGACAGCTCACACAAACATAAACATGTTGATGAGGAGATTGTGAATAAAGAATTAATATTAGTCGAATTTAAAATAAACATTTGCATTTGAACGTTAGGTGTGCGTCAGATGCGGTGGTGATGATGTAAACGACATTGTTGCATTTTAATGTTTTGTTAGTCTTGCCTAATTGCCGCTATGTGAAAGTGAAAGTAAAATGCGCACGGCGCTATTTAAAAGCGAGGAAAAGAGGGAACCGGTGTTGTCACACGTCGATTAACCGGTGGGAAAATTTCCATGGCGCGCGAGATGCGGTGGTGATGATGTAAACGACATTGTTGCATTTTAATGTTTTGTTAGTCTAGCCCACGAGACGCTGCTGCGTTATTCATTCAAAATATTAGAGAAATATAGAAGCTCAGTGCGGAGAAGATCTAGATTAGGTTCAAACACAAACCAAGCCACTCACACAGAACGCATATTCAGCGCATTTTTCGAATTTAAAATAAACATTTGCATTTGAACGTTAGGTGTGCGTCAGATGCGGTGGTGATGATGTAAACGACGTTGTTGCATTTTAATGTTTTGTTAGTCTAGCCCACGAGACGCTGCTGCGTTATTCATTCAAAATATTAGAGAAATATAGAAGCTCAGTGCGGAGAAGATCTAGATTAGGTTCAAACACAAACCAAGCCACTCACACAGAACGCATATTCAGCGCATTTTTTAGTCGGACAGATACGACCGCTGCTCTCGCGTCTCACACAAGAGATGTAGCCATGCACAGTTTAAACTTTTAGAAAACACGTCACGAATTTGTGGAGGTTTATTTCTTTTCACTGCGTCTCGATTTGTGTTTAAACGCAGTCTGTGTGAATGTCGCTTCGGCTTTGGATTAAGCAATGCATAAATACATGATGCTGTTTTGTTCATAACTGTTTATGCAATTTCCGAGTTAATTTAGACGTAATGCATGTTTTTACAGACAGTTATTTCCTTGCGTTTACAATTTAAATGCACTATTATTTTGCTCATTGTGGCCTCGGGAGACAAGACAAAAGTTTCCTTAAAACCTATTTAATCTGCATATACAACATTAGAATGTGTTTAATTTTTATTTTGTGTTTCATTGTTAAAACAACAAATATTTGTTGTTTGTCTCAATAAATTGGGTTGATTTAAAAATACAGTGGCTAAATTTAAAAAAAAAAAGTTATCTATTGCGCTTTGTTTTAAAAAATGTCGATAATTATCGATACCGAACGATACGAAACATTATATCGTTCGTTAAATTCTTTAGCTATATCGCCCAGCCCTACCTCATAGCTTAGAAAATGGTACTAAAATATGACAAGAACTCAGAATTAAACAAATTAATATTAATAACGTCAACTAACTTTGATTGCAAGGTATGTAACGGATTACAACCAACCAAAAATTGTTCAGCTGTTAAAGTACACAACTAGATGATACCAATTTAGCTCAAACAAACAGTAAGAAGCTGGCATTAGTAATAAAAGACAAAACACTTCAGCTCAAAACACGCTCAGGTCCAAGTGTGAATCATTTTTATCCCAAATACATTACTGCTAGTCCACTGTATGAAGATTTTTTTGAGTATAATCACACTTTATTTTATTTAGCTACGTACATAAATGAACTATGGCGTCCTACACCTAGTAGTAAAAAAATATAAACAATTATATCTGGTCTCTGACTAGTTTTGTGTTTGAATGTAACGTTATATCATAAAATATGAATCATATATATATATATACCGTGGTACATATCAGAGTAGCGTACCACGGTTACGTTACTAATCCCCATCACGGTACTAGTATCAGTCGATGTGCCGTATTGTGCAACAGAGTGTTAAACACAATACTGTCCACTAAAGCGAAAGAGCCGAAGATGTTTATTCTCCAAATTAGCAGCTAAAGCTAGCGGTGTTTACCGCGGTGCGTTACCCTCCCCCAGCTTACACACAGCGGCGCTTACTCACCCGCTTAACAGAGACGCAGCCAGCGCTAGAGCAGCTTTAGAAAGAGTTAGACCTGAGCTCAGGAGTGTGCTGTATTCGCCTGGTTTTCCTCGTAAAGACACAAGATCTGCGCTCACTGTGAGCTTCCGTCCACTGGCAGGCCTCGAGCTGCGGACACTTGCGTACTACGTCACCGTGGGTGTGACGTGAGCAGTTTCTGCGTTTCGCCGATGACGTCGCGTTCATGCGTTCCGTCTGAACCGTGTTTGTATACGTTTGAATGTTAATTGTTCGGCATGTAGAATTAATACAAACAAATAAATAAACTGTCAAGAAGGAAAGAAATCGCTCTAATTCACTTATGTTCCTGAACCAATTAAAAAAAAAAATTTTTTTTTAATTATATTTTTATTGAAAAAGTTAGCCTACCTCTTATTGGAATAATTTATTGAGAAATTTCAATTGCACAAAAAACAAACAATACATGGTCTTTGCAACAGAAATATTTCCTCGCTAATAAAATCAAAGAAGTATCTTTCAAACTAATAAACAAATGTATCCGTGTTAAACATTTAATGAAGACATATGAGACTAATATTGATACAAGAAACAGAGACTGACATTTATTCTGGACTTTGTAGTCATTATACCGAACATCTCTAGAAAAATATTGGTTCGTTTATTAATGATAATATCAGCTAGATGTGTCCATTAATCTCAAAGCAATGTTTTGGGACATTATGAATCTGGCTCTAATCAGAGCAATGCTTGTTTTGTTATTAACTTAATTTATTTTCTTTGCAAATTGTATATCCACAAATCAAATGTAAATTTACCAACAACAAACTGCATGTCCTTGTGTTTTTGTTTTGTTGTTTTTTTGAAAGAATTTAAAAACACCATTTCATTGAGAATAAGAAAGCATGTACGCTCTTAAATATAAAGGTGCTTAGAAGGTTCTTCGAGCGATGCCACAGAAGAACCATTTTTGGTTCCACAAAGAAGCATTCAGTCAAAGAAGCATCTCTTTCTTGCATTTTTATAATCTGAAGAACCTTCTTTCGCCACGAAGAAGCTTTAGTGAAACAGAAAGGTTCTTCAGATGTTAAAAGTTCTTTATGGAACCATTAAGACAAAAAGGTTCTTCTGTGGCATCACTGTGAAGCACCTTTATTTTTAAGAGTGTAGAACTACTTCATAACGCAATGCTATTATAGGCTGACCTATATACAATTTGTGTATATGTTTACATACAAGTCAAGGTTTTATTTGAGTGTTTATTTGAATGCATATTATATAACCACTGGTGTTTCATGAGAGGACCATGTTCTGGTTTTATTTAATTTTGAGATAAAGACATGTCATGTGTCGAAGCAGGTACATCTGTGTCTACATCGCATGTTCAAATCATTCACATTATCAGATGATTTCCCCAGGAATACATAATGAGTTTGGACATTTTAGAGAAATGCTGTCCCCGTTGACTTGCATAGTGTTTTTATTTTTTATTATCACACATAGCTAAGCCAAATTTTATAATATTTTCAACTGTTAAGCTAATTTTAAAATTCAAAACGGGCCATTTGAATTCATTCTGCAGAATTGCACAGACTTCCAACCGAAATCAGTGCAGAAAATGTGAAAAGTTAAAATTCTGTCACTACCTGTCGTCATTAGATAAGATATCTGTTTAATAGGGTTATTTTAAGTTTAAACAAATACAAAACAAAAAAGTTGAAATGTTCTAAATGACTGAATAAATAAATAATTCAATGGATAGCTAAGCTTTAGTTAGCATGGCCTGTTTTTAGTCCCCAACATGCTGAACCTGTGGCAAAGAAGCCGAGTTCCTGTAGTTCCAGGAAGTGTCCACAGGGCGGCGCTACAGCTCCAGAAACCATTCATGTCAACAAAACGTTAAAAACACACTTTCTTTTTTGTCTGTTATATTAGCCTACTACACACCGAATCCTGTATTTATTCTAATCTGAGCCGCTCACTGTGATCCACACATTCACCTTAACTGCGATGTTTATCGCTGTCAAAATAAGATGACCACTTTTACAGATGTCAGATATGCCTGTTTCAGTGAAGTATGTACTGTGTGTGTTACAGCTTCAACCTGTACCTCAAGTGTGCAATAAAGACTGAAATGTTTCAAATAAATGTTACATTAGAGTCAATATTATGTCCTCAAACCAGAGATCTACATCGTTCTTAATCTTAGAAATTAATAGACAGACAGACAGATAGATAGACAGACAGACAGATAGACAGACAGATAGGCAGACAGACAGACAGACAGACAGACAGACAGACAGACAGACAGACAGACAGATAGATAGACAGACAGACAGATAGACAGACAGATAGGCAGACAGACAGACAGACAGACAGACAGACAGACAGACAGACAGACAGACAGATAGATAGACAGACAGACAGACAGACAGACAGACAGAGAGACAGACAGACAGACAGA
>NW_015506752.1:156265-157382 GCF_001515645.1 Sinocyclocheilus grahami
ATCACTGTGAAGCACCTTTATTTTTAAGAGTGTAGAACTACTTCATAACGCAATGCTATTATAGGCTGACCTATATACAATTTGTGTATATGTTTACATACAAGTCAAGGTTTTATTTGAGTGTTTATTTGAATGCATATTATATAACCACTGGTGTTTCATGAGAGGACCATGTTCTGGTTTTATTTAATTTTGAGATAAAGACATGTCATGTGTCGAAGCAGGTACATCTGTGTCTACATCGCATGTTCAAATCATTCACATTATCAGATGATTTCCCCAGGAATACATAATGAGTTTGGACATTTTAGAGAAATGCTGTCCCCGTTGACTTGCATAGTGTTTTTATTTTTTATTATCACACATAGCTAAGCCAAATTTTATAATATTTTCAACTGTTAAGCTAATTTTAAAATTCAAAACGGGCCATTTGAATTCATTCTGCAGAATTGCACAGACTTCCAACCGAAATCAGTGCAGAAAATGTGAAAAGTTAAAATTCTGTCACTACCTGTCGTCATTAGATAAGATATCTGTTTAATAGGGTTATTTTAAGTTTAAACAAATACAAAACAAAAAAGTTGAAATGTTCTAAATGACTGAATAAATAAATAATTCAATGGATAGCTAAGCTTTAGTTAGCATGGCCTGTTTTTAGTCCCCAACATGCTGAACCTGTGGCAAAGAAGCCGAGTTCCTGTAGTTCCAGGAAGTGTCCACAGGGCGGCGCTACAGCTCCAGAAACCATTCATGTCAACAAAACGTTAAAAACACACTTTCTTTTTTGTCTGTTATATTAGCCTACTACACACCGAATCCTGTATTTATTCTAATCTGAGCCGCTCACTGTGATCCACACATTCACCTTAACTGCGATGTTTATCGCTGTCAAAATAAGATGACCACTTTTACAGATGTCAGATATGCCTGTTTCAGTGAAGTATGTACTGTGTGTGTTACAGCTTCAACCTGTACCTCAAGTGTGCAATAAAGACTGAAATGTTTCAAATAAATGTTACATTAGAGTCAATATTATGTCCTCAAACCAGAGATCTACATCGTTCTTAATCTTAGAAATTAATAGACAGACAGACAGATAGATAGACAGACAGACAGA
>NW_015506752.1:158859-166180 GCF_001515645.1 Sinocyclocheilus grahami
CAGACAGACAGACAGACAGACAGACAGACAGATAGATAGATAGACAGACAGATAGACAGACAGACAGACAGACAGACAGACAGACAGACAGACAGACACATTTTTTTAATAAAAAATTTAATTTTGAATTTTTTCAGGCTTTTTAATGTGTAATAAATTGTAATGTATTTTATTGGGTAATGTGCAATAATATATTTTTTGTTGTGTAAGCTTTTTCGGTACATATGTCTGTGTACATGGATGCTTAGCAACATAAACAATCAATAATATCACCTCGAAACTGTTCCCGTAGTGTGTATTTCAGCAAAACGTGTGCATGTGTCTGTGTGGAAGTAGCCCACAGTTTCCGAAGTGTGTTGGGAATATTACTGTATTATTTCTGTTTCATTTATGGTATATACATCCATCATTTTATTCTGTAGCATGGCCTCTCATACCTTATTGCTTACATAAAGAAGATATTATGAACTCTCTGGTGCTGTTCGGTCATTTTTGTAGCTTTTTTTTAAAGACATTTTTACTTTATCAGAATGATACAAAACTTGATAACTGTTCTGGCATTTGCTATGTGAACACACACACATTAAAAAAAATATTTCAACATTTTTTGAAAAGTTCCTGAAGATTCTGGGTCCTGAAGATCAAGACCTAAATGGTCCTGAAAAAATCTTGTTGAAAAAAACTGTTGTTCACAGTCAAAAATCCTTGAAAAAATCCAAAAATGCATTGGAAATGAGTAGGAAATTAATTTCATTTTGTGGAAATGTTTGGTACTGCGCCCAAACAAAATCTTACTGAAAGCTCATTTTTTGAGATACCAACCTCAAATGTGGAATGCTACTTGTTTAGATTTATGCGTTTGAGTTTCATGCAGATTTACCATGTTTTAGAAAATATATAATTCATTAAAAAAAATTGTGCATTTTTCATAAGCATTCAAGATTATATGGTCAAGGTCTATGCTCAAAAAGTATGGATCATAACCATTCAGTGAATATAATTTAGCACCATAAAATCAACTAAAAATACTAAATATTAAATAAAAACACATTAACGAACTAAAATATAGTGAATTTATTTAATCGAATTCTTAATTTTTTTTAAAGCACCACCAGAGGGTTAAGCATTATGGTAAAACATTTAAAATAAATAATAATAATAATTAAAAATGAGCAGAATAACAACTACAGTAGGTCACATGCACAGTTGCATTCAGTGTGTTTCACATGCACAGCATCACCACACATTCACAATATATGGCAGTGCTGCTCTCACAGACCCCAGACTTGGACACAGGCTCTGTGGTGGGTCTGCGTTATCAGGGGAACATTTCTCTGGCCTCCAGGCACCCGGTATGAGTGGTCAAGAGGACGACCGCAGGCCTCCAGTCTGGCAAAGCTCCCGAGCCGCATACACACCCCTGCTGCTCCCCAAAAACAAACAGCTCTAAAACAGCCTTTGTCTTTACATTACACACTTCCATTCCTCACACTGTGCTCTGGCGGCTTAGAAACAAAACATCACATCAATGAGGAAAACTGTAAACACATCGCATCTTTTGTGGAGGTGTGCATCCTGTGCATAAAATATGCACTCGTCATCGCAACAATTATGGTCAATTTTGGGCGTAATTTTGCGAGTTAAAGGGCGATGCAAGTGAAGAAAAACAGCCTGTGGTGACTTCTGGCCAAGCGTCAAAAAGTTTGTGGCTCTGAATCAACTCTTTCTAAAAACTCATGCATGCAAAATCAACTACCTAGCAACACAGAATCGGTGCATGATCGCTGTTATTCATTACAGATTTTCCATAAACAGATAAATAAGTAAAGCTATGATTTTTCTTTTTTCTTTAAGAAATCCTTTTTTTTTCTTCTTCTTCTTCTTGTTTATTTCCACAAAAGGTTAAGGCATTGGCTATTTTCTAAGCTAAGCTGGAAGCAATTGAATTTTGTTTCACAATATGTTGCTGCTTTGTGAAATAGCCTATATGATAAACGTACTTCAGATTTTCATGTTTTCCAGTTCAATATACAAAAATATTTACACTTACCTAAACTTAAAGGGATTTGAAAGCTCTGATAATACAACTGTGATTAAATAAGTGCACACTTTAAAAGTCTTCGAAAAACTGAACCAGACATACGTCACATTATATGTAATGCAAAACGATTATTTGGACCTTATATAAAATATGGTGCAACAGCTGATTGAAAACCGTCTGGAAAACATCAAGGCAAGTTCAGGCACTTTCTAAATCTACTCTTAAGGCAGCAATGCAACTGTGGCTCTTTTGTGCTCTCTATGTCCGATCAAGCAGAACGATCTGGAGAAGAGAGATGGGTTTAATGGATGAGGGAAGAGAAGCTTGTAAAGACAAAAAAAAAGAGAAAACTTTATGACTCCGACTGTCAGAATAACGAGACAAAGCATAGGAAAAAGCAACTTTTACATGCCAGCCGCAGCGCTTCTATTTCATCCTAATGATTCACGATAACAAGACTTTCTTTCGTTTCTTTCTGTGTGCAGTGACATGTTAAATATGTATTGAAAGGGCTTCATAATCACTGCTTCTACGGCAAACACGGCTATTACCTACAGCTCGTTTAACACCGTCTTGTTCTTTGGTCACTGCATTTTATCCCATGGCATATTAAAATGACTTCTAACACTGCTCTTAATGGGAGCCTTTGTGAAAAAGAAATGCACTTAAGTGTATTGAATGTACTTCAAATCTTAAAAGCATCTATTTCTTAAAAACTGCATTTGCAAATAATATAATGTTAATGATATAAAAAGATAATTTAAAGCGACAACTATTTCTTAACACGCTTAAGTGCACTTTTAGAAAGTAAACTGCAGGATAATGTCCAATGAAATGTTTTACTTTAGAGGACACTTTAAATCAATAATATTTTGACGTTCTTTAAAATACACTTTTTTGATGTGTTGACTAACATACCAAAGTACTTGATTATAACTGTAGAGTGTTATTTCATATACATTTAAATAAAATTGCAAAATAATGTCTAATTATACATATATTGAAATATGGCATAGAAGTTTCAATAAAAATGGCATTAAAGTATATTTTAGTACTATAAATGCTTGTCAGTAACAATATTTCAAAGGCAATACAAGTAATTACAAAATGACATATAAACATTAATACTTAAGTGGGTAAAATAACCTTTAAATGTAACTAATTGCATTCCATATAAATTTAAAATCATAATACATTTAACTCTAAATAGCATGCAGTTAAGTGTCCAACAACATTAAATATGAACTTTGCACTTAATATTCTGTTACGTGCATAATAAGTAATCTTTTTACAAGTACGCTAATGTGTACTACTTTTTCACAAGTGGCATTTCACCCAAAATAAAAACTCTGTCATAATTGATAATCGTTCTGTATGACTTTCTTCTGTGGAACATAAAATAACTGTTTTTGTCTAAACAATAGAAGTCAATGGGGTCCAAAACAATATGGACATTGGACCTGATTGGCTTTCATTGCATTGGAAAAAATACTAAGACTTTTTCACACAGGTTTATAAAGACACAAGGTAAATAATGACCTAATCTTCATCTTTTGGGTAAACTGGCCCTTTAAGACAGAGATGGCTGAAACTTCATCCAGTACAGTTGCCATATTGTTTCTCTTTTGATTCCCAGCGAGGGAAGTGACAACATGACAGAGTGATTGGGGACAAATTCCTGCTCCTGCCTAGACAACTTCCCAGCAGGGTGACGTCTGCTTTGTCTTCGCAACAGAGATCTTACTGTGATGCTCTTTCTGGACCATCCCAGAACCAGCGTCCATGAAGAGCCTCAAGAACCTTCAACTTCCTCATGCACTGAAAATACTGAGACAATGTTAATCGAAAATGTTCAGCTCTGTACATCATTTACGTCATTTGAAACCTGTATGCAGTTTGTGAGATGTACAGTTCACATTGACAGCGGTCAAGCTCCAAAAAACAGAAAACTACATAAAAGCAGTCAATTAAGCAATATCACGCAAAGTCATGCAATAACATTTTTAAGAGGAAAAGACCAAAAAGAGTCTCTAAAACTGAATGTCACAATCAACTGCAACATATGCAAGAATCAATGGTATGTTTTAATCTAAACACGAATGCAAATCAAATTGAACATTTGCAAATGTGAACAAGGACTTGCATTTTGGTCTTTCCATCACATGACTTCAGAAGACTTGAAATATTGTGTGTATCTTCTAATGCATAAACTCCCAAAACAATTTGCAGCCCCTCACCTGTTTATTGACTGCAATTTAATTTAATTAAACATGAAAAATGCATGCAAAGACAGGAAAGGCTAAGAAATAATGCATCATGTCACTGAACCGACTCGAGATTGAGTACAAGTGACGGGATACCAGCCATAAATTTGATTGATTTGATGGAAATGATTTTATTTTGGCACAACGAGTGGCATATTTTAATAGCTAACATTAAACTAAACAGCAGCAGTGCTGGAATAGGAAATAAAGAGGCCATAGAGACTTTACAAAAGCAGAGTCAAGGCATAAAGAAAGGCCACAATACTGAAGACTAAAATGTGGGTGGGAAAATACGAGATAGGGAATGACAAACAAGTTTGCGTGAAAATTATCCAGAGTAGGTGTGAACTGGGAGTTTCTGGAAGCTTTCCTGTCGTAATATCTCACAGTTGGCTCTGGTTCTTGTTTCCTCGCCTGGTGGTCTAAGCCCAGTTCAGAGGATAAATCAAAGCCAACTCAATATAAGGAGGAATGAACTTCAAGACACCTTCCTCTCGCTGACGTCAGAGCAAGCACATGTTATTCACATCGACGGCTAAAACTGCAGGAGCTGCAGTCAGTCGTACTCCCTCCGCATGCTTTCAGTCCTCAAGAACGACGTCACCTCTTTCGCGACAACCTGCGAATTGATCTTTATCAAGAGGTCTGACTTGGCCATACTTGCAGTATTATTCAGAAGTATAACGGAGGAGGGGAATGATGAAAGACATGCTCCACACATTGCTTCTGAGTTATTAAAACTTTGCTTGAAGCGATCACGTCGGTGTACAGACTCCTATAGGGAGTCGTCTAGGGCCCTAATTGGGGCCCCGTGAGATGATTCATAATAAATGTGAAGATTTCTATTTCAAGGCACTTCACCCATTCTACACTGGTAGCAATCGGTCAAATGCCACATTAAATCACAATAGCCAAGACTATTAAAACAAGTATCAGTAATACACAGAAAATTCATACACTGAATGCACACTTTAGATTCTGCACCAGTTCTTGTTAGTTGACTCTGATTTTGTTGCATTAAACATTTATAGAGTCTATATAGTTATGCAGATGTTGTCAGATGACCTAAAAGAATTGATAAGTTGTATTCAAGTCAAAAATATAATGCACCAACTAAAATAAATAAAACTAAAACTGAAATAATTAATAAACACTACATGGACATATTTAAAGAAAGCATTAATAATCTTAGAGACATATTATGCACCTTTTTACAATATGTAATATAAGTCTCTGGTGTCCCCAGAATGTGTCTGTGAAGTTTCAGCTCAAAATACTCCACAGATCATTTATTATATCATTTTGTTTTTCGTGCCCGTCTCTTTAAATGCAAATGAGCTGCTGCTCCCCGCCCCCTTTTCCAGAATAGAGCTGCGCCTTTACAGCTCGGACCTGCTAAAAACATCTGTTTTGGTTCTGATTATCATGTTTATCGTGCTGAAATCATGCGTTTTAAACCATATGAGTCTAAACTTCTGATATAAGGTTTTCTGAGCGCACACATCTGAAGCACACGCACAGAAAGCGGCTGTCGCAGCATGCGAGCACTAAACTAAGCTCTCATTCACACACAAGTTTACGTTAAAAACACACATCGCATGTTTATTTTAGATCTGTGTGGCAGCAGCAATATACAGTAAATACATCAATAAATGCACTGCTCTGTCGTCTCCTCTGAGGCTGGGACTCTAAACAGTGTTCTGTGCTCATCTGTGCAGCCAAACACAGAACAGTTAATATGCTTTCTCAAACTTTCTCCATGGCGTTAGAGCTGCTACACCGTTGTCGCTTGTGAAAACACAATGATGGTGCCGTGGGTGTAAACTTACAGATTAAGGGGCGGTAATATTATAATGAGATCCCTTTCCCTCGTCACAGAGGGAGAGAAATCAGACGCTCGTTTTCTCAGACGCTTGCAGAAAAAGGCTTCCCAAAACTAAGTGACTGGGTTCATCTTTTTCACGTTTGCTTGGTTGGTAGATGCACCGGGGACCTGATTGTAGCACTGAAAACCTGGAAAAGTCAGATTTTCATGATACGTCACCTTTAAGATACAAAATAATCAGTTATGTTTTGCATCATTTTCCAGCAAGAGTGCATTAATGAATTTACACAGTTACATAGTTATAGAATTTTCAGCTTGTTTCATATTTTCTTTTGGTAAAGAAAAAAAAAATATTAGTGAATAAAACAATTTGTAAAGAAACCTTAACACTTAATGATTAAAAAATAAATGTTTATAGCCAATAAAAAAACTGAATAGCTTAAAAATAAAACTTAATTGAGTCTTTAGTGGTAGAGCCAGTGAACATGTTAGCAGTAGAAAAAAATAATAAAGTAGAAAATCTGAAAGATTTGTATATTTTGTGGATCGATTCAGAATTATTAGAAAGAATCACAATGCGCTGCTGAATGGATTTTTCCCCCACCTCAAATTATTTCACACTGGTGGGGCCCATTTTCATGATTTGGCCCGGGGCCGCAAAAACCCACAGACCGGCCCTGATCCAAGGCTCTTCAGAGCTTTAAAAAGCTTGATATTATCACTGACATTGTTTACTGAAGTCTCATTTTTTCACATGAGAACTCACAGAAGCTTGTTGGACCGCCATGTTTGCTTCAATCCAAGCACGTATAGGTTGGTTTGGTTTTGTGGTGAGGGGTGAGTATTTTAACCTGCACACACCCACTAGCCTGGCTAATAAAACATTCATAGGAGGACAGGAATTTCCCTCTGTCTGTGTAACTGGCTTCCTGATGGGACCCCCTACAGCCCTTCATTCTGGGTGCGAAACAATGACCCAGTGTTTCATCACAACCACAGATACCAGAAATATATCTCAGTAAGCCTAAGACACCCATTCATACTGCTAATTATCATTTAACATAGCCGAGGTCCATTCTACATATGTGACACACAAGAATAACATTAATATAAAGCATAATAATTATTATTTTTAAAAATCAGACATTGATGAGTGTGTTTCTTCATCAGGTTTGTAGAAATGTAGCACTG
>NW_015506752.1:166539-168898 GCF_001515645.1 Sinocyclocheilus grahami
TTCTCCAAATCTGATGAAGAAACAAACTCATCTCCATCTTGGATGATCTGAAGGGGAGCAGATTTTCAGCAAATCTTAATTTTTGGGTGAACTTTTTCTTTAAGAATTGTATTTAGTATACCACCTCTCCACATTGTCATGATACTTACCACAGTTTTTCAATGAGATCAGAAATACATAAAGTAAAAACACACAAAGGCATTACATTTAGGTGTTGACACATGCAGCTATGCTCGTTTTCGTAACGCAACAGCCTTCAAAGTAACATTACACTGACAACAACAACAACAAGATGCTGCGCCGTAGTTAATCTTTATGAAAACCTCTGCTTCACGTTGAGTTCATTCCCATCCAACACTGCTTTGACCTTTACCTCATTAGACGCCCGCAATCATACCGGGGCTAAACACTTACAGAAATAATTCTGCAGCACGGGTTGCCAAAATTCATCTAATTATTTCAGTTTTATATTGCCAGAGAACAGCCTGTATGGTTGACATTTCCTGCAAACAAAGAAACATTTGTTCAAGTACTGTAACTCATAAAACTCTACTGCAAAGGAAAAGGAAAAAGCAGGAAAAATATCCTCTTTTTTTTATTGAAATCGTGTGACCGTTATGGATTTGAAATTGCAAAGAGTGGTTGTAATTAGGCTGGTTTGATTACAAGCTTGTCCATCAACTTTTCTCCCTTAAAGAGCTGTTTTATGTCTTAAGCATGGATATCAGCCTGAGACACGTCATAAAAACTCACACCGTTATTTACTGCCAGTTATTGTTGCGGAGCGATTGAAAAACTCTCGCGTCTCGCCAGATGTGCGCAGATTGGCCGACCACTTCTAAACCATTTCTAAAACTCAAAATACAGACCACTGTATAACACAACTCCCTCCATCCATCAACTAGGAGAAGTCCTTCATTTACAGGACAGAATTCTTTCTCACAATACACAGCCTGGAGCTTTGAAGAATCCCATTTCGGTGAGTTCTTAGAATGACTGCTTTTTGTTTCTGTGATGAAACGGTAGATTAGTTTGTACGGGATCTGCAGATGTCAACATTCTGCCGCAGTAAATCACTCGGATAAAGACAGGGACAGATGTGAGACAGCCGAGCGAAAAAATACCAATGTTCTGACTCCAAATGGATCATGATCACCGGGAAAGTGAACTGTGCCTCTATCACTTTGTGTCAAAGCACACAAATCAAAACCTGGGATGTTTGGAGTGTAAGACTCACTTCTTTAAAGAAAAGCTAATTGAACACAGGTATAGTGGAATGCACGAGAGGAAATAGAAGTATTGGTGGTTTTGAAAATAAATGCAGATTTATTAACAGGTTCACACTCGCCTCATATGTTCCTGTTTAAAGACGATATCTGATTTGCACACTCAGTGAAAGTAAACATAGTTAGCGGCTGAAAATAGATCAAGCTAGACTAAAGATGAGATGGCTTACAATATTTATTTAGCGTCTTTTATGTTGAGATGTTGTCACTTAAATAAGCCCAGTCATGACAATTCAAAATAAAAAATACAAGGCAACACTTCAGCTACCCTTATGAAAAACAGCTTTAACCTGGTTCCCTAGACTGGCAGAGCTGGTTAGGCTGGTCTGCTTTAACAAGGGGTTTGCAGACTTGTCAGCAAGACAAACTGGAAGATCAGCTGGTTTGTCAGTAATTGTCAATAACTGCATAAATTGTTTCGCATTTATATGCATAGAAAAACTTTGGAAAAGCCTAATTCAAAACATGTGCATATGAACATGAAAAAAAAGTTAGTCACTTGAATACAACACACCCAAACGATCTCCATATAAAGGCTTTCCACATAACCTTTACTACATGCCTCCAGTCTTCTTGTTCCTGAATAAATCAGTGCTTTTGAACAAATTGGTTGAGTGAATGGTGCAATGACTCACTCATAAAGACTTGTTATGTGTCTGAATGAAGCACTGTTTTAAACTAATTGGCATATTGGTTGAGTGAATCATTCAATGACGCACTCATAAATATCATCTTTTTTCCCTGAATGTGTTTTGAATTAATCATTTGAGTGAATTGTTCATTGACTCCCTCATAAAGAAACTTACTTGTCTCCACCTAATGGCTTTACAATGTAAACTGCAGAAAGAGTCCCTGAAAAACCCCAAAATAAATACAGTGCTGTACAGAATGTATGTATGTGCATCAGTGTTATTTATATACTATTATAGTTTTTGTTAATATTTTGAATTAGACTTTTAGTTTTTAGTAATTGTTGTTTTATGTCATTTTTCTAATATGCATATATAGTTTTTAGTAAGATTTTGTTTTTAGTTTGAGCTATTTTAGTATTTCAACTTAAACAACATGAAAAT
>NW_015506752.1:169230-175534 GCF_001515645.1 Sinocyclocheilus grahami
TCAGATTTTTCCATCACTGCTAAAAAAAAAATCCTGTAAATTATGGAAAATGTTCAGTTAACGTGACCTCTGGTTACACAATATGCATGTCGCGCTGACGCTTACGCAAATCGATTTAATAAACATATTTTAGCCAGTCAAGGATGCAGTTGTGATGCTTCTTTACGCTTCTTGAATCAATTTAGGGATTTAAACCTACACCTTTTCAGCTAAACAAGCTGTTAACTTGGTGCTCAGATTCCATATTTCAGCCCCTCATCTGGTTCAAATATCTCTCTTTGATAAACTGGGCAAGTCTCCACTGCACCAAGAGTTGCCCATGTGGTGTAAGTCTTGGAACAACACTGTATTTATGACTGCCTGTGGTCAGGATTTCATAGTTCACTATTTCATTTTATTATTTTGTAACCGTGTTCTGAAGTTTCACAGTATTGTCTACCCTTCGTTGGCAGCAGCGCTTGCATAAGTGTTCAGAAGGGACCATCAGATGTTATGATGTCTGGACAAAGCTGTAGCTGTACTTCATTGTTAGCTATGAAACACGATCTAATAAAACCTACCTCTTGAGATGCCATGACATACGTCTCAAGCATTTCCTCTCATATCTACAAGGTCATATTGAGTGTAAGTATAGAATTTGGGCTACAAAAAGACACAAGATAGCTGTGTAAACGAAATATCCTTCAGCCACAAGCTTCCTCTGACCGAGTCACAAATTAACATTGATTTAGTAACAACAGGAGCCTTTTGTTTAAATACAAAAAAGACGAGAAAATCACAGCGCTCAGGTCTCCGTCTTGTTATTTTTCTGCACATAAAAATTCACGATGAAATAAAGCAGTCCGTGCTTAGGCTGAAGAGATGGATGACTTACTGGATTCGGCTGAGTTGGTCAGTGCACTTGACTGATGGCCGTTGCACAAACATTGTCATCGCTCTGATGAAGCGCGAGAGCTGTTTAAACAATCACGTATCTTACACTTTATTGCTTCACACACACAGCCTACGCAGATATGAAGGAAAGTACACGTCCTAAAAGAAACGGGAATGAAAGAGAAAAGAAAAGCGAAAAAGACATCCATATGGAAATGAAGAAGTGGAATGTTATCCATCCCCAGACAAATACAATACCGACTCAGTCTTTGGGAACCTGAGCCTGATGTCTGGGGAATTTCAAAAAGTAACGATAATCAAATATATCAGCTGCTGCGTTTCTATTCATCCTGTATTTCACAGAGCTGCTGAATGGGAACAGCAACAGTCTACATCATCTCTGCCCAAACGTCTGATCAGCTTCCGATTCAAAAGAATTCATTGAGGAAAGCGAGAAAGAGCAGGTGGAGAAAGAGAGATTGAGGTTGAGAAGGAGCGCTGAATGTCTAGAAGCTAGACGTGACCGTTTCTGGTGTGTTGCAGTTCATGTCTATCATCCATCCATCCATCCATCCATCCATCCATCCATCTATCCATCTATCTATCTGTGAGGGATAATGATGGAACAATAGCTTTAAAAAGTGATTTTTCACCATTGATTACAACAGGATTTGCATTTTCAAGGGTTTAAAGAAAAAATAAACATGCTATAGGAGACAATAAAAACAACTTTGTGCATCAAAACCACTCCATTCCCGGAAAAAACAATAATACATTAAAAAAAAAGCTTGATTTTTAAACATCAGCGAATTTGCGCCAGCTGAATGTAACGTTTTTGACAAGCCAAACATGTCAGTCTCTGAGTAACATGTAATTTATTTAAGCCAAGAAATAAACTTAATTCCGTAAAATAACTCAAAAAAATCAAGCATAGTTCACCCCTCATGCACGTTATCATGTCCGTCAAAAACGTATGCTGGCTGTTGGTTGGAATATTAGAAATAAAAACATAGATATAACACAATAACGTGCATCAGTCACTTCACTGAATACTTGCTGGATCTTATGATCAATCTGCTTTCAATTCCACATCATTTGAATATCACAACATCGATGTCTGTCAAAAAACAATGTGCGCAATACACTGTTAATTACGAGAAGCTTGCAGAGGTCCAGAGTGTTTTATTTTATGCATGAACTACGCATTTTGATTATGACATTCCTGATTTAAATATTTTCCGTAATTTTCTATACTAATCTCCCGTTTTACATTTATGTTGTAATCAAAAATGACTGGATGAGGATCACCCTGGTAGAACCGTATGGTGTCACAACGTAAATCTGTAGAAAACGGTTTCCATCAACCCTTAAACACTGCACAATGCAATGTTTAAATGGATTACAAATTGTATGTGTGATATTGTGTGTGCTTTATGTACATTTAAAAGGTACACTAAACTTTTTTGTTTGAAATGTACCAAATTTAAAGTGAGTACACAACAAATGAACCTCCAAACGAGTTTGCAAGCAAAAAGGAAAAGCAACAATACGTGTAATAAAACAATAACCAACATAGACTGCATAACATAACATTGCCTCTGCATTTACTAGGTTCACAAAACATTATGTTGGCAACAACACCAATTTCTATTTTGGTCTATTTTCCTATAATACATTTTCCTATAGTTTCAACCTTTAGGCCTATATGATATTATGAATAGCTGTCGGTATGTCTGTCAGCGTTGCCAAACTTTTGTAACGTTACTTTACCGTTTTTTTCAACTGCTTACACACAAAACTTTTACTTGTCACACAGTTTCTGAAGAAGCAGTTGAAAAAACTGTAAAACAACTGATTTAAGCAAGTCAAAACATCGGTGTAAGCCACTTACCTGTGCATGTTTTTCAGATATCCATCTTTTGTTATTTGGAAAGTTTTGATGTCGTCAGTGACGTTCGCAGCATCAGATTCATCCGCGCAGACGAAGCACAACTCACGTACTGAGCAAAACAATGTGAAGCTGAGTTGCCCAGAGATTGTGGATGGAATCAGATTAGTTGTTAAATCAGTGAATATCTCTTCCTGATATTTTACGGTGTCTCTATGATTAAGAGATCAGCTACTGGAAAATATGCTTTTTTTTCTTCTGGAGATTGAACATTGAATGGTTTCTTGACACCTGGGAACAATAACATACAGTATAACTGCACTGAATCTGTGAGGCACCTTTCAGCTTAATGACAAAAGCAGCAGTCGCCGCTCGACGCTCATATTTTTCAGTGATTCAGTGCTAAGGGTTCATCCAAGGGTCACACAATAATTCCTGGAAATCAGCAAAGGCCTGCGGCAATAGCACATACCTCAGGATAATAGTGAATAATTCAGGTAAAACAAGATATTGTGGTAAATGTTGAGCCCTAAGAAAAGAGAGCTCTGTGTTTCATATGTGCTTAGATAAATTCAATTAAAGATTTAGTTTCGTGCATCAAATATCAAACTTTATTGCTGTGTACAGGTAGCATGTGCAAAATATTTTCTAATGTAAAATGCCAAAGCATGTTGATGACAGATGTTTATTTGAAGTAACATGCTCCAAATGATTCACAATAACACCAGAAACATGTAGGCCTATTTAAAAAAAAAAAAATTTTAAAATGCATTTTACAATTCTGAGACGTTTTTATATTAAATTAAACTTTTAAAAAACCTAACCAAATAAATGTTACTTTATCATGTTGGTTTTATTTTTACATAATACCGTCTCTTTTCTTACTTATTCATTTATGTCTTATGTAAATGTCACAACAAGTTTTAGTTTTCAGTTGAGAGTTTTTCAATTCCATAAAACACTTTTTGCAAAACACAACACACAATTCTCTATGTAACACATTTTGCATTTTGCATTTTGTGTGTGCAGTTCTTGGATCTGTGTGTAAAGATTTGAATAAAAAGAGGCAAGGTTTTAAAAATGTAAGCAGTTGAAAAAAACTGTAATGTCATTTAACAATCTGTTTGCTGGAAAATAATGAACTTACTCTGGTGAAGTATGTTCAGATAGCTGCACACCACAGCAGTGATGTTTGTTTCATGATCTACACATGAGGTTCAGGGCAGCAGTATTAGAGCAGAACTAATGATGACTGACAGCAGTCCAGAGTTCAAAGCTCTGATCGATGCTGTGTGTGCAGACTGTGCGGTTATGTGGGATGAAGTCACTTCAGAGGACCAAAGAGAGAGAAAGTACCCTCTGATGCAGACATGGGATCATTTTTAATGGCAATTCTAGTCCTGAAATTATAATTGTGCGTGTGTGTGTGTGCGTGTTTGTGTGTGTGTGTGTGTGTGTGTGTGTGTGTGTGTGCGTGTGCGTTTATGGTAAAACTGTATTATTAGTTCAATTTGTGTGTGTGTGTGTGTGTGGTGTATGTATGTATGTATGTGTGTGTATATATATACAGTATATATATATATATATATATATACACACAAGTAATATATAATTTTAAAAAATTAGGGATTAATTAGGATCAATTACACAGTTTTAACACGAAACAATAAACTCAAAGTGTTTACTATTTGCATCTGTTTGATTTTAGATTGTAATATTTTCCAAAAATGTATATCAAATTAATTAGAATTAGCATAAATCTGTTGTTGTGAAACCATTAAATTTTATTCAGTTAAAAAGTAGGAACATGATTATGGCATGAATATGGCAGGCCGAGGAACAGGCAACATTCAATTAGTTAAAATGTATGAGAGTGAAACAAATTGGACTAATTGTCGATAAATATATAAACCTGGTGCTTATTGTGTACTTAAAAACCTTACCTGTTTCATTTATGTATGACTAAGACTGACACATATGTATCACATTACGTTTATTAGTTTTGAGTGTATATATATATATATACAGTATACTGTATATATATACATCTGTAAGAATAATTACACACCAAAAAGACAGCATCTTTTATACATTACCTAAACAGTTTGATCTGAACTGTGAGGTTATACTGCTCACGCACTATATTACACTAACAAAAACATGCTGGGAACAAAAGAGAAAAAAAGGAAAATCATTTCCCAGTTTTGGCAGTGAGTGAAGCTGATTTATGGAGAATGAAAGCAGCAGATCTAGTGAGGTGCAGAGAAGAGGCATTACATTCCCTGCATTAATGTGGAGTGTAATGGTCTTGCTGAGGGAGTGATGACGGAGAAATGGCCCTCCTGTTCAGGAGCCCTTGAAGTGATTGATAACAGAGAGGACAGAAAACAACGGCTTATGAGCAGTCACACTCTCCTTTAGTCAATGTCTGGATAAACAAACCAGGAGGGAGTAGCGTCTGTGCCTCTTCTTTGACTAGATGTCCCACGAGACGCAGGAGCAGCTGTTATATAGCCACAGACTACAAACTTATGATGTAGATAATAATGACCATTTACAGAACTTTTTACAGACTTTCAAGAGAAAACATATCAGAGCTATCTGTTATTAAACAGATCCATTAGCCAAGGTTTGCATTCAAGTGTATTTCCCTTTTTTGCACAAAAAGTGTGATATACTTGAACCATCCATTTATTAATTTGATCATATCCAAAAACTTACAAAAAAGTGTCTTGCCTTTTTTATTAAAAACACAAGGGACCGTGTCACAGTAAACCTTCTCTAATTAAAAAATACACATGCATACATTTAATTTTGGTTAGGTTTATTTTACGTTTTTTGTGCTTTAGTCCTTATATTGAAGGATTAGTGTTCATATCACGTTCATATCACCGCCGTCTGTAACATATAGATCATGTCAAACTTCATAAGTTCAAACCATGATCCGACATGTCCTTTGACACAGCAAACCTGCTCCTCATCTCACCGATGGTGAATAAACTGTGATTCTGACAGCAAAATTACAATAAATGATGACCTGTGCAGCTTCGGAGGAAAGAATTGCTCGGAAATGTGATTTGAGAAGTGTATGGTTTTAAAGATGATTTCTGAAAATAAATGCTGGATAAATGTGGTGGAGTTTTGTAGACAGAACGTCACTCAAGTGGTCTGCACTCGCTCAGATGCCTGATTCCTGAAGATTGATGATCGATGTTATATGTCTGGATTATTCTGTAAATTACAGTAATACAGTCACAACTGTTTCTGCAAGTCCGTGCTTCAGTCAACAAATAAGAACGTAAAAATATTAGTTCTCATAGATTTTGTTACCATTGCTATGCATTATACGACTGACAGACTGCAACGGCTGGAGTTAAAAATCATCAAATGTGTTCTACTGAAGAAACAAAGTCACCTACATCTTGGATGCCCTGCAGGGGGTGAGCAGATAAACATCAGATTTTCATTTCTGGGTGAACTATCCCTTTAATGTCCTCTACAGAGAAACGAAAATAAAATAAAAAAATAATTAATTAATATATA
>NW_015506752.1:175565-189103 GCF_001515645.1 Sinocyclocheilus grahami
AAAAAATAAATATATATATATATATATATATATATATATATATATATATATATATATATATATATATATATATATATAATGTTTGTCATTTATTAGCAGCTATAAAGGTAAATAACTAGAAAAAAGTGCAGTAAAAGGCAAAACTGTTTGCGCTACAAACCAGTGTGTTTATAATTACGACAATACATGAAAATAATGTAATAAAAATACCAGCTTGCAATATCAAAGAAAGCACCACGAGTTAAAATATAGCTAAAAAATATATAAAATAAAAAAAGCTAAAATATCTGGAAGCAAATGTCACCAGAAGTCTCGCACATTTAAGTTACAAATGGCCAGGCCCCTTAAAGTAAGTTGAATAATGCATACTTGTTAAGTTTGAAATAGCTTATCTATGGGAATTATGTACTGAAAAGGAAAGAGAAAACAACAAATACTTTCTTACAAAATAGTATGTGTTGGCTGCAATTTATAGCCTTTTTATTTATGCATCGCCTTCATTTAAAATGTTTTTTTGTAATTAAATAGAAACCAGACTAAGTGCGTCCCCACAGTTAGCCTAAATGGTAAAGTGTAAATAGTCCATTGCAATGAGTGAGTATATCGCAGCGCGTGCGTTCAGGAGGCTGCTGCAAGCGTCATCATCATCTGTCATCAAGTGCATGAGCACTGAGCTGAGCACCAGTCATCCTCCAGCGACACACCAGCTCCATCAGCTTTCCAGCACTCCTCTGCTTCATCTCATGTTTGCGCGGAGGATAAAGTGTGAACATGGCATCAATCTGTGCGGTGGTACGCGTTTTTCTCTATCTTAACATCGTCAAACTTTACTTTGTTAAGTCGTCAGAACTGAACGGAGATATTCCTGCAACACAGCAGTCATCCCACAGTCCTGCCCGAGACATGATGACTGTTAACATGCACAGAGTTTATGAGAAATACAGCAAGAAGCATCATCATCATCATCATCAACAACAACAGAATATAAATACAATCCGAAGCTTTAGAGGAGTCCCAGGTGAGAGAAACTAACTAAAAACCTTTACAACTCTGAGACTGCTGTTTAAAAACGATGTAAAATATAGAAATGTTTGTACGGATAAAATAATATTTCATGTTACACTGTTGTTGTTGTTTTTCACTTACAAAATGATGCATTTTTGGATCACTTTAATGATCATTTTAGTTATATTTGACAAACGACATTATATTAAAATACTATATATATATATATATTCAAATATAATATAATTCTGTTTTATGCATTCATTATGTGAGTCAATTATAATGTTTCAAACCCTTGAGTAGACCTAAAAAAAAAAGATGACCTATAATCTCGCATTACATAAATCCATAATGCTATAAATGCTATATGATAAGCATTGGTGAATGCATGTACAGAAAGCATTTTCCCATTATTTCAGTTTTAGTGGCTATATATTCAGAGCTGCTGAGTTTCCGCTGGAGGTGCGCTATTAAAACACTGAGAGGGTATTAGTGGAAACAGAAAAAAAGAAAGAAAGAGACCTTGAGAGTCGCTCACTAAACACTACCATATGTCCAGAGACTGATTCGGGAGCCGTGTTTATCTTTTTATTAAACTGCCTCGTAAACCGCAGAAAAGTGGTCGGATATTAAATCTAGAATGTGAAAAATGTGTTGTTTATGAGGATGTTGTCTGGAAGCTTTACTGGTCAATCACATGCATGGATGAGCGTGAAACCACCGCTACATTGACGAGCAGCAACTTCCTTCTCGTTCTGTTCTGTAATGTCGTATTTCAGAGATCTTCCACCGCAAGGTCGTGTTCCACTTCAACATGACCTCTATTCCCGATTCGGAGGTGATACTGGTGTCAACTCTACACTTTCTTGACCAACAAGCTCGTCAACGGCCTTGGGCCTGCCGGCGTTCCCGAGGAGCCTCATGCCGTCTCCAGCACCTTCAGTCACTTACCATCACACACCTCATCATTAAGGGAACATCGCCAAACGCTGCAGTCCCCTCGCAGCTGAGCAACATCACGTTGTCTCCTAACAGAAAGGGGCTTTGGCAGATTACGGATGTATCATCAGCTATCAAACAAGCCCATGTGAACGGCGAGCTCTCGATTACCGTTGAGTTTGACTTTGAGCATCAGAGACGTCAGGATCGCTTGTCTCCTCACAGCCTGCCGTTCATTCTTGTATACGCCGACGACGTTGCAATAACAGAGCCCAACAGTGTTGCTGTGAGTCTACAGAGATACAGTCCATCTCCTGTGCATGAGGACACCAGGACCAAAGCTCCTCCATCTTCATTAAACTCTAGAATCAGAAGGGAAGTAGATGACCTGCAGAGTAACTACCTACCTGACTTCCAATATAATGATCTTAAGAGCAGGGAGATATGGGACGGTGCCTTTTTTGTAAAAAAGCCCAAATCCTTGTCAAAAGGTCAGGAAGATCACGGAGGACTGAGAGGGCCGAGGGAGCTCAGCTTTGACGAGAAGACCATGAAAAAAGCCAGACGCAAGCAGTGGAGTGAGCCTCGGATGTGTTCGCGCCGTTACCTGAGGGTGGACTTTGCCGACATCGGTTGGAGCGAATGGATATTGGCGCCGAAAGCATTTGATGCCTACTACTGCGCAGGAGTGTGCGGATTCCCAATCCCGAAGGTCAGTGTATTTTGTGATAATTACCGGCTGACTGTACATTTTCTCTCTTAGTACACTGCTCACCAAGAGAAAATAAATATGTGGAAATTAAATATTGATTTGGGCTGCAATCATTTTAGAATTTCCCCTGTTTATTGTCTTAAAGTTTCCGCTTAGAAAAAGTCAATTGTCCAAGCAAGATGAACACTGAGTAATTAATTGACCGTTCGCAAAGAGCTTGAGTGACCAATCATAACGCTGAATCCACCATCATGTCTGACGAACAAATCAGACAGGAGAGTAGATAAACTTTGGTGGACTAAGCCTTGGTGTGCATTGCCGTCTTTCCACGGTTGAAATAAAACACATTCTGATGTTTATTCATGTTATCTCATGCATTAAGTATATATGTGAGCCTGCAGCACAAAAGCAGTGTTAAGTCGCTGGGGGATATTTGTAGCAATAGCCAACAATACATTGTATGGGTCACAATTATACATTTCTCTTTTATGCCAAAAATCATTAGGATATTAAGTAAAGATCATGTTCCATGAAGATATTTTGTAAATGTCCTACTGTAAATATATCAAAACTTCATTTTTGATTAGTAATATGCATTGCTAATAACTTCATTTGGACAACAATTTTTTTTTTTTTTGCACCCTCAGATTCCAGATTTTCAAATAGTTGTATCTCAGCCAAATATTGTCCTATCCTAACAAACCATGAATCAATGGACAGCTTATTTATTCAGATGTGATGTATAAATCTCAATTTCAAAATTATGACTGGTTTTGTGCTCCAGGGTCACATATGAAAAGATGATCAGTTCACGTGTGCTGCTTGAACTGAGGCAATACAGCGATCTGTCACGACACATTAAAGAGCCACAAAACGGTATTTATTGTTTAAATTTCTTTTTAAAAAAATGACCAAATTTGAAAGCTGAGACCTTGTTTCATAACCTGCTCTGTCTTGTCTGGCGGCATGTTGTCAGTTTCCTCTTTGCTCCGCAATGTATTTTTTATTGCATGAGAACATGATGTGAAGTGTGCCAGCGGCATGACTTGTCAGACATAGCAACAGTAACTAAGGAGGGCAGGTTTTTGCGACGGGTCAGTTACAGTAACACTGAAAATTATTTTCACTATATATCAATAAATGAGTTGCACGATGGTGCCAGCTGCACTTATGAGAGAGTATTTGGACATTTAACATGTGTAATTACACTGAATACAGCAAATAAGCTAACCCTTATGATAATTAACTATGGTTATACTGTAGTAAAAGTGTCCTAACCATGTTTTTTGGTGCATTTGATTACTATTTTTATAACCACAGTTTTACTACATATACCATGGTTAAACTATAGCAAAACCATTGTTTATGTTTAATTTTCATAAGGGAAGCTATCAGACTAATCATAAATCTGTATTTGCAATTGCAACTGGAATTGCAATTTTTTAAAGATTTTATCCAGCTGATGTATGATACAAACACTGCAGCAGAACGTTATTGTGCGTTGGCACTAATATGGTTAGTGTTAAAGTTCTCTTTATAGTGATCGTTCCTGGGTCTTAAAGGGATAGTTCACCCAAAAATGAAAATTCTGTCATTTCACCTTCATGTCGTTCCAAACCCGTAAGACCTTCGTTCATCTTCAGAACACAAATTAAGATATTTTTGATGAACTCCGAGAGCTTTCCGACCCGAGAGCTTTTCATTTTTGGGTGAACTATCCCTTTAAGAAAGGCATTCAGGCATTGTAACACTGTCTTGTTAACCGGCAACAGTTTTTCTCCAACTTTGACTTCTTTAAATGCAGGTTGTTCATCCATCCAATCACGCCACCATCCAGAGTATAGTGAGAGCCGTAGGGATCGTCCCTGGAGTCCCAGAGCCGTGCTGCGTCCCGGATAAGATGAGCTCTCTGGCTGTGCTGTTCCTGGACTCCAGCAGAAACATGGTCGTGAAGATCTATCCCAGCATGTCTGTGGAGACCTGCGCCTGTCGATAAACTAGCTAACGCACATTCATAAACACAACCTGCAAACCACAACAAACTCAGCTCAAGTTGATGTGACACAAATGAACTTTATCTCTGCAAATAAGACCTAAACACCTCAAATAATACAGGATCTTTGCACACAAACATTGTATCCTCTTTCCAATCTTTCTCTTTGAGTGAATTGTATATAAACCTTATTGTAACATATAGCAAGCAGAACTGTTTTCGTTTTGATAATGGATTTCTGTAAATAATCCCGTAACACTTTGCAATAAGGTTTCATTTGTTAACATTAGTTAATGCGTTGGACAGCATGAACTATGAGCAATATGTTTTGTCCATAAAAATACGGTTGTTCACAGTTTGTTCATGTTAGCTCATGCATTAACTAATGCAAACAGATGACTTTTAATTTTAAAATGTAGTAGTAGTAGTAAATGTAGAAATGAACAAACAAAGATTAATAAATTGTTACTTGATGTTAACTAAAGTAGTTAACTAATGTTAACAAATGAAACATTTTTGTGAAGTGTTACCATATGAACCGGAGGTTTTTATTTGATTTGTAGGCTCTTCAGCCTAGGATTTAAACACCTGGAATCTTGAATGGAAAGAAACTGCAGATTATTTTTGTGAGAAATTCAGCATAATGCTGCCATCTAGCGCTTTGTGATTTGACATGAATTTTAAAGTGTTCCCCTATGAGGCCAGACTTTGTAGATTACAACTGATAAATTGATTAGCCATATCTATAAAAAAAAAGAAAAAAAGCAATTAAATTACAGATTAATTATTGCCATAGAGTAAGTTTTAAAATAAATAACATACCAGAGCTTATGATTTGTGATACTTTATCAAAAAAGGGTTTTGTATTTAATAGCAATTACGTCAGTTGTAATTATTTATTTTTCAAACTTTATTGTTTACAGCTTTTTATGCAAACATTTCTTTACCCAGATTCTTAAACCACTGTGTGTGTGTGTGTTTTTTTTCCTGAAATCCTGGAGGACTTTTTATGAATAAAGACCTAATGAGTTGTATTAGGAATGTAGATTGTTTGCAACAACAGAGCAAAGTTCAACTCAGACCCATTAACCCTTGCACAACCAGATTCCAGCTTTTGAATTTTAGTGGGTGGTTGACTGAATAAAAATTTAAGGAAGCACTGGAATCTAAAATGTTAATATGTATCATAGCTGAGGCTGATTAGTTGAAGCATCTTAAATACACACACAGACATATGATGGAGATGCATGCCTGTAGTATGACCCAATAAGGTTTGTTAGATCTCGCTCATTAGTCTGTTCCCAAAGTGTTTAAAGAACCCTCATTAACTACAAGCTTCCTCAAGATAACAAGGCTCAAACTACGACATCAGTGTCAAAGATAAGAAAAGCTATGCTACTTTTTTGGTTTCCAAAGAGTGTGGGGCATGGGAGTGAACCTGAGGAACCCCGATTTCAAAGGATCGTCCACAAACGCACGTCAGATGTAAAACGTGCAACGAAAAGTCACCTATTCATTTAGAAACTAAACGAAGATGCAGGGTTTGCGATATTTGTTCCTCCTGATGTCCATGAATTTTGCTACTTCAGTTGGGTTTTGCGAAGGGAAATATTTAGGCAAAATCACCAGTTTAGAAGATGCAACGTTCATTCAGGCAGAAGAGCGAAACCTTGAGGAAGAGCATGACTTTAACTCCAAACTGGACAACTATTTGGATTTCACGAAGGAAGATTTTTTGAGGAAGCTGAATTTATCAGGCGTGCCGTGCCGCAAGAACACCGAAAGGTTCAGCCTCCTCAGTTCATGATCGAGCTCTATAATAAATATGCTTCCATCCCTCGGTCGGATGTCATCCGAAGCTTCATCATACAGGGTAAGTACATAAAGAAAGCTCACTCGGATCTCTGAAGCAGATGCATTAGATTCTTGTAAGACGAGGAGTCAATGTTTCTAATAACGGGACTGCATCCGAACCAAGATCATGCACTTTTTCTTCATACCAAAAATTATGGTTTTGACTTGTTCATTAAGGTTTATTAATCTCTCTTTCATGTTCTCTGCAGATGTTATTTATTCCATTAGACAGGGCAACAAAACACAACACAGACTGCTATTCAACGTTTCCATCCCAAATCATGAAGAGATCACATCAGTCCAGCTGAGGCTGTTCACTCTCTCTTCACGTCCATCAATGTTTATGATGTAGAGTACGAGCAGAGCGCAAACATTTTAAATCTTCTGGATGGGAGAGACTTCACCGAGGGCAGGAACACATGGGAGGCTTTTGACATGACCAGGAGCTGGCAGGACTCTGGACGCGAGGCCGGCGAACTCGAGGTGGAGATCGAACAAAACCGTGAATCCCTGGATGTAAGCCTGGCTTTAGAGCACAACAGCTCGGCAGTCTTAATAGTTTTGTCAGATGATCTCTGGAACAGAAAGAGAGAGTCGGTGAAAGAGGTAAAGGACATGCTTCTTCACGAGAAGGAGCGGGTATTTTTGGACGATCACGTTCCTGTAAACCAGCATCTCGGGAGAAAGAGGAAAGCGACAAACAATTACTGTCGGAGAACTTCTCTGAAGGTGAACTTCAAAGTCATCGGATGGGACAAATGGATCATGGCGCCGCCTGAGTACGATGCTTATGAGTGCAAATGCGTGTGTTATTTCCCCCTCACAGATGACATAACCCCCTCCAAACAAACTGATTACCATCAGACTGTCAAAATCCCTCATCACTTGAATTAAGATTATAATCATTTAATTTTAAAGCACAGCCACACACAAAAGCAGACTTTAGCACCTCTTCTTATTTTGAGATCATTCTGAGGTAAAATGCAGATTTAAAAATGATAAGATATGGTTTACAGGGTTTCTGCTCACACACTAAATCTTTACTTGTGACACAATTTCTGAAAGCTGACACTCAAACAGCAGAAGCACACACCAAATCTGCAAAACCATACACTAATTCTCGCTTTTGAGATGTGTTTGTGATATTTTGAATGCAGTGCTTCAAGAGATGTGAGGCATTTTGCATTTTGTGTGTGCAGTTCTTGGATTTGTGTGCAATGTTTTTAAAAAAAGAGGCAACGTTTTGAACATTTGTGTAAGCAGATGAAAAAAACTGTTATAGTTATGATACTGTTTTTGAAATCAAATCTTTGCATAGCTATGACAGGAAACACTGGGATCTAACAATGCTTTGGAAAAAACAGTTCATCTTAAAAAAATTTAAGCATATACATCAACCTAAATAGGAAATAAAACAGTTATGGAATAAGCATGTGTCCTATTCTCTCTGTGTGTGTGTGAGCATGTGTGTGTGTGTGTGTGTGTGTGTGTGTGTGTGCGTGCGAGTGTGTGTGTGTGTGTGTGTGTGTGTGTGTGTGAAACTATTCAGATGTAATCCCCTTTGTAATAAGTAACAGTAATTTAATGACACATTTTTCTCAGCAACTGTAACTAACTACAGTTACATTTATTTTGTAATTAAATTACGTGATTCCAGTACATGTAACTAGTTTCTCCCCAACACTGCCCATTATGTATGGGGGTATGTAGCAGTGCAACAGAACAATTTTGGGTTCCCCAAAGAACCTTTTAGTGAACAGTTAAAAGAACAGTTTTCTCCTTATTGTGAAGAACATTTTAATAATCAGAAGAAGCTTTTTTCGATGACATCAATGGCTCCATGAAGGACCTTTAACATCCATGGAACGCTTCCGTTGCACAAAAAGGTTTCTTCAGATTATTCAAATGTTCTTTACACTAAAAAAAAAAGGTTATTTTAAGAACTGATCACTGAAAGGTTCTTTGGGGAACCAAAAGTGGTTCTTCTATGGCTCCATGGATGCTAAAGGTTCTTCATGGACCATGAATGACTATAAACACCCTTTTTAAGAGTTAAGATTAAATTAAGAGGTTTTGGTTAAAGTCAGCTTCCCTTGCGTGATTAAAATGTTTTTGTGTTTTCATTTACAGTAATTTATGTAGACTAGGGGCGCAGCGGTAGTTCTAGGATTTGACAGCATCTGGGACATAGACCAAAACATCATGGGCGATATTCTCTCCTAAGGATTTTTGTTTTACATTTTAATACAGAAACATACTCTCCACAAGTATGCAGAAACAGATGTCAATGCTTGGCCAAGCGTGCATTGTACATACTAGCAAGAACCCTCAAGAGGGTGATAGAGTAACGGCCCCAAATGCTTGTGCCATAAAACAGGAGTTTGAAACAAATTACAGTAATAAAGGCCAGCTCATTGTGATGTGTGGTGAGTGCTGTCTGCTGGTGGAGCTTTTCAGTCAGGCAAAGCAATTCAGAGCTTTCAGATGGTGCTGACTAGAAAATGTGTACTAAATGTGACTGTTTGTAACATATATACGATGTTACGCTGCATGATCCTCAATCAATAAACAAAATCTACCCTCGTAATTTATGAGGGCACAAACGTCATAGCATTGGTACATTTTTGCTTTGTTCATTTTTACATCATATGCTTTAAAACAAAAACAGCCATTCTCTAGATCATAAACAACTCAGGGACAGATAAGTCATGCTAACTAGATAGAAACGCTGTCTCCAGCATAGAAACATTTCCTCACATCAGATGCACTGGACAAAAAGAGATTCGCATTTGATTGGCCACATGGAATCAGCAGATAGAATTGCATAAGACCCTGAGCATTAAAAGATAAAGCAAGATTAACAGTGCAGCACCAATTAGTGCTGAGTGAGTGTAGAGTTATATAATTTCATCCTGTAAAAGTGGCCAGGGCCTCTAAATTCACACTAATGCTCTGATATTTAGGCAAATGCTACAAAAGAATGGAGCAGATTTTTAAAAACAACAATGACTGTTCTGCTTTTGAATAACACACAGTTTTTGCCAAAGAGTGAATCTTTTTTTAGAAAAATAGTAATTGAATATTATACAATCAAATCCACATACAGTTACTGCACCAAATTGTCAAGGTAAGAAATCTATGTTACGGTTTAATGTAATGAGGCCAGCCAAGTGCATCGTAAGTGTTCATTAAATCGACCACAGGTAAATGTTTACCTGTGTAATAATGTCATTAGCCTGACCCAGACTTTACCTTTGAAAGCTTGACCTTATTTTCCTCATGCTGTGACGACAGGGCTGCGAGGACCACAATCCAAAGAGAATATATGTCGACTGTTTCTAATGTTTTATTGCTTAAAATGTTTTCAGCAAAACTAAAGTGGTCAACAACATTGAGACTAAATAAACGAGTTAATTGTGGAACAAAGGCTAAACTTTCCAATCAATATGCAGTACTTAAGCATTTTGTCTTACGATGCAGTTTCCTTACAAACGAACATCTTGTTTTTACACAAAAATTAAAATTTGGTCATAAGTGTCAATTTTTTTAAATTGAGATTTATACATCATCTGAAAGCTGAATAAATAAGCTTTCCATTGATGTATGGTTTGTTAGGAGAGGACAATATTTGAAAATCTGGAATCTGAGGGTGCAAAAAATCTAAATATTGAGAAAATCATCTTTAAAGTTGTTCAAATGAAGTTCTTAGCAATGCATATTACTAATCAAACATTAAGTTCTGATATATTTACGGTAGGAAATTTACAAAATATCTTCATGGAACATGATCTTTACTTAATATCCTAATGATTTTTGGCATAAAAGAAAAATCGATAATTTTGACCCATACAATGTATTGTTGGCTATTGCTACAAATATCCCCCAGCGACTTAACACTGCTTTTGTGCTGCAGGGTCACATATATCATCTGTCATCACCCTCATGTCATTACAAACCTGTATGAAACACAAATTTGAAAAAAAAGTTTCAACTGTTCATACAATTAAAGTCAATGGGGTCCAAAACATTACTGGAACCTATTGACTCTCAGGTTTTTTCTCCATTCTGTCACCGATGGAGTTTTGTTTCCTTGCCGCTGTCGCCTCTGGCTTGCTTAGTTGGGGGCACTTCATTTCCAGCGATATCGTTGACATGATTGCAAAGATATTATTTAAACTGAACTGAGCTGGATGTTGACATCACTGAATTCAATGATGAACTGTCTTTAACTGAAAAATGAGTGTTTACTATTGTCATTTTGCATTATTGACACTATTTTCCTAATTAATGCTGTTCAGTTGCTTTGTCACAATCTGTATTGTTAAAAGCGCTATATAAATAAAGGTGACTTGACTTGACTTGACTGTTTGTAACATATATACGATGTTACGCTGCATGATCCTCAATCAATAAACAAAATCTACCCTCGTAATTTATGAGGGCACAAACGTCATAGCATTGGTACATTTTTGCTTTGTTCATTTTTACATCATTTGCTTTTAAAACAAAAACAGCCATTCTCTAGATCATAAACAACTCAGGGACAGATAAGTCATGCTAACTAGATAGAAACGCTGTCTCCAGCATAGAAACATTTCCTCACATCAGATGCACTGGACAAAAAGAGATTCGCATTTGATTGGCCACGTGGAATCAGCAGATAGAATTGCATAAGACTCTGAGCATTAAAAGATAAAGCAAGATTAACAGTGCAGCACCAATTAGTGCTGAGTGACTGTGGAGTTATATAATTTCATCCTGTAAAAGTGGCCAGGGCCTCTAAATTCACACTAATGCTCTGATATTTAGGCAAATGCTACAAAAGAATGGAGCAGATTTTTAAAAACAACAATGACTGTTCTGCCTTTGAATAACACACAGTTTTTGCCAAAGAGTGAATAAATGATCTTTTTTTAGAAAAATAGTAATTGAATATTATACAATCAAATCCACATACAGTTACTGCACCAAATTGTCAAGGTAAGAAATCTATGTTACGGTTTAATGTAATGAGGCCAGCCAAGTGCATCGTAAGTGTTCATTAAATCGACCACAGGTAAATGTTTACCTGTGTAATAATGTCATTAGCCTGACCCAGACTTTACCTTTGAAAGCTTGACCTTATTTTCCTCATGCTGTGACGACAGGGCTGCGAGGACCACAATCCAAAGAGAATATATGTCGACTGTTTCTAATGTTTTATTGCTTAAAATGTTTTCAGCAAAACTAAAGTGGTCAACAACATTGAGACTAAATAAACGAGTTAATTGTGGAACAAAGGCTAAACTTTCCAATCAATATGCAGTACTTAAGCATTTTGTCTTACGATGCAGTTTCCTTACAAACGAACATCTTGTTTTTACACAAAAATTAAAATTTGGTCATAAGTGTCAATTTTTTTAAATTGAGATTTATACATCATCTGAAAGCTGAATAAATAAGCTTTCCATTGATGTATGGTTTGTTAGGAGAGGACAATATTTGAAAATCTGGAATCTGAGGGTGCAAAAAATCTAAATATTGAGAAAATCATCTTTAAAGTTGTTCAAATGAAGTTCTTAGCAATGCATATTACTAATCAAACATTAAGTTCTGATATATTTACGGTAGGAAATTTACAAAATATCTTCATGGAACATGATCTTTACTTAATATCCTAATGATTTTTGGCATAAAAGAAAAATCGATAATTTTGACCCATACAATGTATTGTTGGCTATTGCTACAAATATCCCCCAGCGACTTAACACTGCTTTTGTGCTGCAGGGTCACATATATCATCTGTCATCACCCTCATGTCATTACAAACCTGTATGAAACACAAATTTGAAAAAAAAGTTTCAACTGTTCATACAATTAAAGTCAATGGGGTCCAAAACATTACTGGAACCTATTGACTCTCATTGTGTGGATACAAAGCCATTTTTCAAAATATGTTCCATAGACATATGTACGTGAGATTTGGGTGTGAACATACCCCTTAAAGTCATGATGAAGCTGTGTATTTAGAGAGATGTTATATCCCTCCGACAATTATTGATTTTTATCTGTGATTGCATTGCTGATGCACTTCAGATGATGTGATTAAAGGTTTATTCAGAGCAAAAGCCTCTTATGTGGTTGCTGTTGTCAAAAACCTTGTAGAGAAAACAGAGTCCCATTTAACAACGGACCTCTTCACCTAATGAATGGACAAAAGAGGACAGGGACTGTAAGAGTTTTTGCCCTGATCATAGTCGCTTGGCAGGTCCTGCTCATCGATGCATCATTTCAGCCTGCACTTGTCTTGGACATGGCTAAAATTCTGCTCGAAAACTACTGCTTCCCAGGGAATCTTGGCATGCAGGAGGCAATCCAACAAGCCATAAGCAGCAGAGAGATCCTACACATCTCTGATCGGAAAACACTGGCAGCTGTAGCTGTTCAAGGTGCACTCAATGACCCCAGACTGACCGTGTTTTACGAGCCTAATTATATTCCGATCACGCCACCTGCACTTCAGTCGCTGCCCACGGAACAGCTGATGCGGCTAATCAGGAATATTGTTAAACTGGAGCTGAAGGATAACAACATTGGTTACCTGAGGATTGACCGTATTATAGGTCAGGAGACTGCAGCCAAATTGGGACGCCTCCTTCAAGAGAACATCTGGAAGAAGGTTGCCCATACATCAGAGATGATCTTTGATTTGCGTTTTAGGACAACAGGCAAGATCTCCGGTGTGCCATACATAGTTTCATAGTTTTCTGACTCTGAACCACTTTTGCACATAGACACAATCTATGAACGACCCACCAACACAACAAAGGAGCTATGGACAATGCCGAATCTCCTGGGTGAACGATACGGGAAGAGAAAAGAGCTGATCGTTTTAATCAGCAAGTGCACCACGGGCGCAACAGAAGCTGTTGCCTACATCTTAAAGGGGTCCTATTATGTTTTTTCACTTTTTCAGCTTTAGTTAGTCTGTAATGTTGCTGTTTGAGCATAAAAAAGATCTGCAAAGTTACAAAGCTCAAAGTCCACTTCAAAAGG
>NW_015506752.1:190386-193704 GCF_001515645.1 Sinocyclocheilus grahami
GCACGCCAACTGTCATTGGCTTGTTTAGTTAACACTCGAAGGTGATTGGGCTCTCGGGCGAGATCCCAATTCGTCAGTCACTGACGTAACGTCTCCGTTCCCTCCTTCAGGGAACGAGGGTTACACAAGTAACCTAGACGTTCTGTATGTTGTTTCAGGGTTGGCATCATCTGAGGTCCTCTGAGGGGTTGCATCATCTCTTCTCAGGTGTTCTGGATCCAGACTGAAGCTTGTGTGAATCCTAGTTACCACGGGATGTTAATCCCGTGGCAAAAGACAGAGAAACAAATACAAACATAATTAGCGTAGCTGCTGTTCCAACCAAGCAAAAATGATTTGTTTAACCCAAACTAATGAATAATAATGTGCATTTGATTAGATATAACTGCAGTAAAAGATTATGACTGCAGTAAAAGATTATGAGATGCATTATTTGAATGCTTGGCCAAAGAGATGTGTCTTTAATCTAGATTTAAACAGAGAGAGTGTGTCTGAACCCCGAACGTTATCTGGAAGGCTATTCCAGAGTTTGGGAGCCAAATGCGAAAAAGCTCTACCTCCTTTAGTGGACTTTGCTATCCTAGGTACTACCAAAAGTCCAGAATTTTGTGACCTTAGGGAGCGTGATGGATTGTAGCGTGGTAGAAGACTAGTTAGGTATGCAGGAGCTAACCCATTAAGGGCCTTATAGGCAAGTAATAATATTTTGTAACTGATACGGAACTTAACAGGTAGCCAGTGCAGAGACTGTAAAATTGGGGTAATATGATCATATTTTCTTGACCTGGTAAGGACTCTAGCCGCTGCATTTTTGACTATCTGTAGCTTGTTTATTGAAGATGCAGGACAACCACCTAGCAGTGCATTACAGTAGTCCAGTCTAGAGGTCATGAATGCATGAACTAGCTTTTCTGCATCAGAAACAGGTATCATGTTTCGTAACTTGGCAATGTTTCTAAGATGGAAGAATGCCGTTTTTGTAACATGGGAAATATGGTTTTCAAAAGACAAGTTGCTATCTAATATAACACCCAGATTTTTGACTGTAGAGGAAGTAACCGTGCATCCGTCTAGTTGTAAATTGTAATCCACGAGATTCGGCGTACTGTCTTTTGGTCCAATAAGTAATATCTCTGTCTTATCTGAATTTAATAGGAGAAAATTATTGGTCATCCATTCTTTTACATTTTTAACACACTCCGTTAGCTTAGATAATTTAGAAGTTTCATCTGGTCTTGTTGAGATATATAGTTGAGTATCATCGGCATAACAGTGGAAACTAATCCCGTATTTTCTAATAATATTACCAAGTGGCAACATGTATATCGAAAATAGCAGAGGACCTAGGACAGATCCTTGTGGCACTCCATGTTTTACTGGTGATAATTGAGATGACTCCCCATTTAAATGAACAATGTGGTAGCGATCGGACAGGTAGGATCTAAACCATCTTAAAGCCTGCCCTTGGATACCTGTATAGTTTTGTAATCGATCTATGAGTATGTCATGATCTATAGTATCGAATGCAGCACTAAGGTCAAGTAAAACTAGCAATGAGACACAGCCTTGGTCTGACGCAAGAAGTATGTCATTTGTAATTTTAACAAGTGCAGTTTCTGTGCTATGGTGGGGCCTGAAACCTGACTGAAATTCTTCATAGAGATCATTTTTTTGCAGGAAGGAGCACAATTGAGCAGACACAACTTTTTCTAAAATTTTAGACATAAAAGGAAGATTTGAGATGGGTCTGTAATTTGCCAGTTCACTAGGATCTAGTTGTGGTTTCTTAATAAGAGGCTTAATGACCGCCAGCTTGAATGTTTTTGGGACGTGACCTAAAGACAACGACGAGTTAATAATATTGAGAAGCGGTTCTTCTGCTACAGGTAACAACTCTTTCAGTAATTTAGTGGGTACAGGATCTAACAGGCATGTTGTTGGTTTAGATGCAGTTTTAAGTTTATTTAGCTCTTCCTGTCCTATAGTTGTAAAGCATATCTTTTGATCTTTTGGTGCGATGAATGAAGCTAAAGTATTATACGCTGTAGAATCTACATTTGTTATTGTATTTCTGTATTTTATCAGTGTATCAGTGAAGAAATTCATAAAGTCATTACTATTAAACTGTGCGGGAATATTTAGATCGGGTGGCGTCTGGTTATTTGTTAATCTAGCCACTGTGCTAAATAAAAACCTTGGATTGTTTTGGTTATTTTCTATGAGTTTGTGGATATGCTCGGCCCTGGCAGCTTTTAGAGCCTGTCTATAGCTGGACATACTGTTTTTCCACGCAATTCTAAAAACTTCCAAGTTAGTTTTTCTCCATTTGCGCTCAAGACTACGAGTTTTTTTTTTGAGAGAATGGGTATTACTGTTGTACCATGGCGCAGTACGTTTTTCTCTAACCTTTTTCAATTTGATGGGGGCAACAGCTTCTAATGTATTAGAGAAGATAGTGCCCATGTTGCTAGTTATTTTGTCTAGTTCATGTGTACTTATTGGTACACAGAGCAGTTGAGATAAATCAGGCAGGTTATTTGTGAATCTGTCTTTGGTGGCTGGAACAATAGTTCTGCCCGGACGATAACGCGGAGCCATATAGTTAATATTAGTAATACGCAGCATGGCACGATACAAGGAAATGTCAGTAACATCATCGCTTTGAGGTACGATATCTATATCAGTAAGATCAATTCCATGCGATATAATTAAATCTAGCGTATGATTAAAACGATGAGTGGGCCCGGTGACATTTTGCTTTACTCCAAAGGGAGTAGAGGATCAAATCAAAGAGAAGGTCTGGCAACCAGTCAGAGACACAGAAAGCCTGATTATCGATCTGCGCTATAACACCGGCGGATCCACCGAGGCCTTACCCATTCTGCTTTCCTACATGTTCGACACTTCATCAAATACCCACCTCTTTTCAATACGACAGCATCCGGAACGTGACCGTTGATTTTCACCCCCTCTGTAACATCAGAGGGCCTTCCTATGGTTCCAGAAATGGTATTTATGTTTTGACAAGCTATTACACAGACCGCACATTTTTAACTGTGAACCAGAATCCCTTCACAATGTTCCCAAAATCCCTTCCCCTGAAGAGGTAGGATTCTTCATTGATGCCCTATTCAAAGCAGAGGTATTGGCTGGAAATATTGGCTATTTGAGATTCGACATGATGGAAGACATACAGGTTCTGCGAGCAATTGGTCCCCAGCTCGTCAAAGTTGTATGGAACAAGCTGGTGAACACGGACATGCTCATAATTGATCTGAGATATAACACAGGTGGCTATTCCACTACTTTGCATCTATT
>NW_015506752.1:193714-194677 GCF_001515645.1 Sinocyclocheilus grahami
CAGCGACTTAACACTGCTTTTGTGCTGCAGGGTCACATATATCATCTGTCATCACCCTCATGTCATTACAAACCTGTATGAAACACAAATTTGAAAAAAAAGTTTCAACTGTTCATACAATTAAAGTCAATGGGGTCCAAAACATTACTGGAACCTATTGACTCTCATTGTGTGGATACAAAGCCATTTTTCAAAATATGTTCCATAGACATATGTACGTGAGATTTGGGTGTGAACATACCCCTTAAAGTCATGATGAAGCTGTGTATTTAGAGAGATGTTATATCCCTCCGACAATTATTGATTTTTATCTGTGATTGCATTGCTGATGCACTTCAGATGATGTGATTAAAGGTTTATTCAGAGCAAAAGCCTCTTATGTGGTTGCTGTTGTCAAAAACCTTGTAGAGAAAACAGAGTCCCATTTAACAACGGACCTCTTCACCTAATGAATGGACAAAAGAGGACAGGGACTGTAAGAGTTTTTGCCCTGATCATAGTCGCTTGGCAGGTCCTGCTCATCGATGCATCATTTCAGCCTGCACTTGTCTTGGACATGGCTAAAATTCTGCTCGAAAACTACTGCTTCCCAGGGAATCTTGGCATGCAGGAGGCAATCCAACAAGCCATAAGCAGCAGAGAGATCCTACACATCTCTGATCGGAAAACACTGGCAGCTGTAGCTGTTCAAGGTGCACTCAATGACCCCAGACTGACCGTGTTTTACGAGCCTAATTATATTCCGATCACGCCACCTGCACTTCAGTCGCTGCCCACGGAACAGCTGATGCGGCTAATCAGGAATATTGTTAAACTGGAGCTGAAGGATAACAACATTGGTTACCTGAGGATTGACCGTATTATAGGTCAGGAGACTGCAGCCAAATTGGGACGCCTCCTTCAAGAGAACATCTGGAAGAAGGTTGCCCATACATCAGAGATGATCTTTGATTTGCGTTTTAG
>NW_015506752.1:195862-196982 GCF_001515645.1 Sinocyclocheilus grahami
ACTGGCCCAGCTAACCGATCACAGCACGTACTGGCCCAGCTAACCAATCACAGCACGCACTGGCCCAGTCTGGCAGCAAGACTTAATTATGAGCTGCAGTCCGTCTTTGAAGACCCTCGTTTAAATATCAAGACTGTGCAAGGATCGTCCGACAAGGGGCAAGAACTGGATACAACACCCACAGCCCCTTCATCTTTTGATAATCTAAATGATCTATTATTCAAGTTGGAAATTCTATCAGGAAACATTGGGTATCTGCGTTTTGACAGGTTCCCTACGCCTACAGTTTTGATAGAGCTAGAGGATCAAATCAAAGAGAAGGTCTGGCAACCAGTCAGAGACACAGAAAGCCTGATTATCGATCTGCGCTATAACACCGGCGGATCCACCGAGGCCTTACCCATTCTACTTTCCTACATGTTCGACACTTCATCAAATACCCACCTCTTTTCAATACGACAGCATCCGGAACGTGACCGTTGATTTTCACCCCCTCTGTAACATCAGAGGGCCTTCCTATGGTTCCAGAAATGGTATTTATGTTTTGACAAGCTATTACACAGACCGCACATTTTTAACTGTGAACCAGAATCCCTTCACAATGTTCCCAAAATCCCTTCCCCTGAAGAGGTAGGGTTCTTCATTGATGCCCTATTCAAAGCAGAGGTATTGGCTGGAAATATTGGCTATTTGAGATTCGACATGATGGAAGACATACAGGTTCTGCGAGCAATTGGTCCCCAGCTCGTCAAAGTTGTATGGAACAAGCTGGTGAACACGGACATGCTCATAATTGCTCTGAGATATAACACAGGTGGCTATTCCACTACTTTGCATCTATTTCTTTAATGCACAACCCTTGAAACACCTTTACACTATTTTTGATCACTCCAAAAGAAATACGACAAAGGTTATGACCCTTCCCGAAGTGCTAGGACAAAGGTACGGCTCTCAGAAAGACATCTGTATCCTGACGAGTCACATAACTGGATCAGCCGCTGAAGTGTTCACTAGAACAATGAAAGACCTGAACAGGGCCACTGTTATTGGAGAGCCCACTATCGGAGGTGCCCTAAAAAAAATCTACTCAGATGTTTTCAACATAATAATAATAATAATA
>NW_015506752.1:197083-215224 GCF_001515645.1 Sinocyclocheilus grahami
TCCCAACATCTGCCATGATTCTTGACTTCCGCAGTGCAGTCACTGGTGAGCTGTCTGGAATCCCATACATCGTGTCCTACTACACCGATCCTGAGCCTCTTATCCACATTGATTCTGTGTATGATCGCACCTCCGATATCACCATAGAGCTGTGGTCCATGCCGACCCTACTGGGAAAAAGGTATGGCACCTCCAAACCCTTGATCATTCTGACAAGCAAGAATACTCTTGGGATTGCAGAAGATGTTGCATATTGCCTTAAAAACCTTAAAAGGGCCACCATTGTTGGGGAGAACACAGCTGGGGGAAGTATAAAAATCAACAAAATCAAGGTAGGTGACACTGACTTCTATGTGACTGTGCCAGTTGCTAAGTCTATGAACCCCATCACTGGCAAGAGCTGGGAAGTCAATGGAGTGGCACCAGATGTTGAAGTTACTGCAGAAGATGCCCTTGATGCTGCAATTGCAATCATTAAACTCCGTGCTGCAGGGTTGGTTCAGGGGGCAGCCACACTGGTTGCAGACAACTATGCATTTCCGAGCATCGGGGACGATGTTGCTGAGAAGCTGGGAGCTGTTGCGGCTAGTGGAGAATACAACCTGATCTCCACAAAGGAAGAACTGGAAGCAAAGCTCTCTGCTGACCTCCTAAAACTGTCAGGAGACAAGTGTCTGAAGGCCACCAGCAATATCCCCGCACTTCCTCCAAAGGTAAGTCTTAGGCATAAAATATTAGATATAACAATACATTGGTTGTTGAAGCAAAATTATGAATGAAGCTGTCCTCTAAATTCCAGAATCCCACGCCTGAGATGTTCATTGAGCTCATCAAAGTTTCATTCCACACTGATGTATTTGAAAACAACATTGGTTACCTTCGCTTTGACATGTTTGGAGACTTTGAACATGTTGCTAAGATCATTGCGGAGCACGTCTGGAATAAAGTGGTTGACACTGGCGCGCTGATCATTGATTTGAGGTGATTATTCTATTGGATATGGCGCTCTAATATGTACAAATTCCAGACGTTTTAGTCCATAATGTGATATGACCATTCATATTTTAAGGAACAACGTTGGTGGGTCCACCTCCTCCATTGCTGGCTTTTGCTCATACTTCTTTGACGGTGACAAGCAGATTGTGCTAGACCACGTGTACGACAGACCCTCCAATACCACAAGAGATCTTCTGACCCTTACACAACTTACAGGTACATTACTAAAATGACAAGTTTTACTATTTGTGTTTATATGTTTATCATTTTACTTTAGATTGTTTGATCTATACCCAAAAAGTGCAGTGTCCTATCTTGTATGTCATATATTTGGTGGCCAAAATTATTAGAACACTAGTATTTTCAGCAGCTAAAGAATGGTTTTAAGTCAGTTATTTCTCTTTATTTCTATTTATCTTTTGCTGTAGTGTGTCAGTAGGAAATATCAGTTTACATTTCCAAACATTCATTTTGCCATTAATTGTAAAAATCCAGTGAGATTTATGTTTGTGCTGCACACAGAGCTCTGCTCTGATCATCATCAGTCTGTCTGGAGTCACATGAAGAAACAGAACAAACTGAGACTGAACTGAATGAAATCAACATTTGGTGTGAGCATCCTTTGTTTCGTGAAGCGTCAGTTCTTCTGGATTGAGTCTGTCTCAGTTTGTTCTGTTTCTTCATGTGACTCCAGACAGACTGATGATGATCAGAGCAGAGCTCTGTGTGCAGCACAAACATATATCTCACTGCATTATTACAATTAATGGCAAAATGAATGTTTGGAAATGTAAACTGATATTTCTTACTGACACACTACAGCAAAAGATTTGACTTACTAGTGAAAATTTCGCCACCACTGCATAATACTGCAAAATTAACTGTGCATTTCTACTCGTTATAGGCAGGAGATACGGCAGCTAAAAGAGCGTGATAATCCTCACCAGTGGTGCGACCGCTGGTGCTGCTGAGGAGTTTGTTTTTATCATGAAGAAGCTGGGACGTGCAATGATTATCGGTGAAACAACCCATGGAGGTTGTCACCCCCCAGAGACCTTCAGTGTTGGCGAAAGTGACATCTTTCTATCTATTCCAATCAGCCATTCAGACACTGCTCAGGGCCCTTCATGGGAGGGTGCTGGCATTGCCCCTCACATTCCAGTGCCCGCTGATGCCGCCCTCGACACAGCAAAGGGCATCCTCAATAAGCATTTTTCTGGCCAACAATAAGTTGTTCTCCTGGGCCTGGTATGGAAGCCAAATGATATTGCAAATTAGTTATTTAGAAGGATGGCATGTTGTGAAGATGCTGTCATGATCTGTGTAGATCTTTAAGGTAATGTTTAGAAAGTACCTTTTTCTATTCCTTTTCTTTGTTTCTGTATTATTTCTAACCCAAAGCATGCATTCTTTTAAGCACACTTGGTGGAGGAGAATGCAGTCAATGTTCTTAAAGTGATATTCAGTTTAGGCCTGTTCTAAACGTGTTCGGTTCTTTGTGAACTAGTTTCCTTTGTGCAGATTAAAATGTGTTTATGCTTGCGTTTTAAACACCTATGCACATGCATATTAACAAACTGAAAATTAGTCTTGAACTTGAATCTTTTTCAGTATAACTGGGGAAAATTGCGACTTCGGAGTTATATTGAAACCAAATGTTAAAACGTAATAAAAACCACATGGAAACTGTTCTAATTGTAATGTGTTTTAAAGATTAAATCAAAAATTCCTTACAACTGAGGTAAAACGGGTTTAACAAACATAAACCAATTCCAGACATACTTATGTCTCTGAAAGCCTCTTGTGATTTTTCCAGATTATTTTGATCAGATTATTTACCTCTATTTATCCGTTTGCAATCTCAACAAAAATCACAGTTACAACATAAACACACTCACCCACACAACAAAAACAATCTTCATATTTGGTAAGTCAAAAATCCAATTTTTGCTCACTTGAGGTCATTACAAAACTATTATTTTTATACATGTGTTTACTACACCTTTTCTTTCAGAAATAAGCAGCAAAGAACCAGAAGATGGCAGCACATATTCTTTATCAGTTGGCCAAAGTAAGCAGTCAAGCACATCCACTGCCATACTAACATTACAATTATGCAGCACCTGTTGACAACAGATTTTTTTTACATAGCATAAAACGCAGATAAAATGCTTGTAAATGGTGTAATTACATAGTTTGTCCAGCAGAGCATGCTCCATTGTTTGCTACAGGCGATCTGGATGAAACGCTTGAAAGCTTAAGTGTATGAAATACTATTGAGACTTTGAATGGCCATATCTCCGTAGCGGCGCTGCGAATCTGCACCAAATTCGGGGGATCCCTTCAGCTCGAGGAACCCTCTCGAACACCAAATCGAGTGTACGTCTTGCCCCCTTTCGAATGAGACCACCCCCGTGTATCTCGGCGTATCTTTGTCACGTCATTATGAATGTTTGATCACCACATTTGAGTGATCATTGCAAAAAATGTGTTTATGTATAAAGTATATATTCTGTTTATGTATATACGGTATTCTATATATACAGTAGTACCAGTCAAAAGTTTGGAGACACGAATGGGAAAGTGTCCAAACTTTTGATTGGTACTGTACTATAATATAAACAAAGAATATCGGCCGATATATCGGTATCGGCATTTTTTTACTCCCTAATATCGGTATCAGTCCCCCAAAAACCCATTTCGGTCGGGCTCTAATATATATATATATATATGTACAGACATTGTTGAAATGCTTAATTTATTTCTGTTGTTTTTATAACTTGATAAAAGTTCAAATAAATTAACGTGGGGTTTCTTGAATTTGCCAAAAGCTTATGACTATAGAGTCGTGACCATTTTAAAAGAATCAGTTCAATATGATTGATTCAATATGACTCACTCACAGCACACAAGAAAAATGCTCACTAACGCCAACTACTGGTGTAACGATGTAAACTGCTGAAATGACCTAACTGAAATAGTACACATAAGAAAAAGAGAAAATAAATAACAATAATTAATTATTTTTTTTTCTTAAAAAAAACTCTAAAGCTAGCTTTCTATATTCTTTTTCTATTCTATCTACTTGTTTTCTTTGTATGTGTGTGTGTGTGTATATATATATATATATATATATATATATATATATATATATATATATATATATATATATATATATATATATATATATATATATATATATATATATATATATATATATATATATATATATATATATATATATATATATATATATATATATATATATATATATATATATATATATATATATATATATATATATATATATATATATATATATATATATATATATATATATATATATATATATATATATATATATATATATATATATATATATATATATATATATATATATATATATATATATATATATATATATATATATATATATATATATATATATATATATATATATATATATATATATATAAATCTTGCTACCTGTAGGCTAATGCGTTAGGCTGACCGAGACTTGTCATAGCACTTGCATATCATTGCTCTTTTGTTAGTTTTGACTGCTTCTATTGACCTCATTTGTAAGTTGCTTTGGATAAAAGTGTCTGCTAAATGATTAAATGTAAATGTAATTAATTAATTAATTAATCAATCTTAACCCAACACCTGATATAGGCTACTGCAAAATGGAATAAGAGTAAGAAACAAACATATATTTAACCTCAATATATAGTCTGTATATATATATATATATATATATATATATATATTATATAACTGATATATAAACTAAATATATATAAACTAAACATTCTAAAATGCATAAAAATAAATCTTTTTCTATTCTAGTTTTAAATTTACTTCCTCAACGCTAGCAGACAAGCACAAAAAACGTCGCAAAACCCATATGTTTAGCATATATCCAGAGGAAGGGAGGAAACCTTCGAGGAGCAGGAGTAGAAACTGACCCAATTCTTTTTTTTTCTACAAGGGTAGAAATATGACACCAGCTCCTCTTCTGCCAACTCTGAGCCTGGGCTCTTTTCTCAGACGACTCCGTCTTTGCTTTGCACATTAACATCAAATATCAAGCGCTTGAACAAAATACATCTGGCCTTTTAACACGTGGATTTAGTGCAGCAACAGTTCTTCAAAATCCCCCAAAACAACAAACCGGCTAGTGTTTTATATAAAGAAAACTAAACAGACACTTTGGAAGTCGTTCTTTGTGGTGTTTTCCTGGACGTCGGCTTTCTGTGCAGTACATTTTGGGAATAGCTCGTTTTCATCTTATCTCAAGTTTGGAGTTACAGGTTTCAGACTGATGTGAGTAAGGACTGCGTCAACATCCGCAAAACTCCTCTTCTTTGTGTGCATCCTCAGCAAAGGCTCTTTTTAGGGGATAATGTGAATGGCCGTCGGCTTTCTTGAGGATTGATGTTTTTGCAGTAAGAAACGATGACGAGTTCAGTAGTGAAATTGTGTCTTGGCGTACTTTTCTTGGGACTTTTGTTGTTCACGCTTCCATCTGCGAGAGCGCAAGAAGATGTGGAGGAGGAGAGATCATGTCAGGGCGCCTTTGACTTGTATTTTGTCCTTGACAAGTAAGTAACTGTTACAATTCAATCGTTTTGCGCACAGTTGTTTGAACAAAGAATCCAGTCTCTCTTTTTCTCTGAACATAAAAGAAAGTCAGTCTGTGAGTTATATCTTTAATCTTAGTGCTCTAACAGCTGGTAAACGTTCTGGTATGCAACATAAACCTATCAATCACATACAAAGGCAACTTGATCTGTATGAAGTGCAAATGTTAGGGATGTTAAGCTTTTGCAGTCTGTCGGCCTGATGTTTTCCACACTGAGAGATACTGCCTGGATAAAGTAGGCCAGTACATTTCCATTCACATCCTCCGTCTTTTCCCAAAATTTCTCACATTCCGCATCACCAAAATAGACATTCACCAGATGTGCATTGTTTGGTATCACTTGGCTGGGTTCAATTAGAGTTCAAGAACAATGCAGTGTATACCAGACAACACATACACTACCAATGACTGTTTAACAGAAGTCATCCAGTTTATTTTTATTGTGCAAACTTGTTGTTTTGTGCTCTGTCTGTGTGTAATGATGAGAAGAGGGGTGGTACATGTGAAGTTTGCTGAATAAGCACTTCAGATGGTCACAACTTCATTCCTCTGTGGTTCTCTTTTCTTGCTGCTTATCCTTTACCATTGTTAAACAGACCCGGAAAAGCAACATCCTTTCCCACGATTTGACTGGGAAGATTATTTACTGGATGTTTAGTCTAATTACACATTTATTTAAAATGATAGGGTCAGTAAGTAAAGGCAACTTGTGTTTTTACATTAACTCATCTAAATTAATTGAGGAATTACAACTTTTTTTACGAGTAATATGAACTTGATTTAAGTCAGTTTAACCCCTTAACTGCCCCCCCCCCACATTTTTTTAAATAGGCATGAAAGTGCACTATCCAAACTTAAATTGTTGTAATTTATGAGCACTTTTGAATACAGACCTAAGGTTGGTCTCTTTTTAAAGAAGAAAATCACAAATCAATTTTTCAAAACAATTTAAGTATCAAAAAGTTTACATTTACTGTAAATAAAATGCACTATATTAATTTTATTTTATATATAATAAATATTTTACATAACAGGTTTGCATAAAGCCTGATGTCTAAATAAGTTATGTTCCAAATTTGAAGTTTATATGAAAACAATTGAGGTTCCTGTGAGATTTTATTTAGGGCGTCATACCACAAACAGCCACCGGGTGCCATCCAAACTCCATTGAATTGTTTTACCACCATATATGGAATCCTGAGACTCAGACCTTTCCAATGATATGTTTTTTGTCAAGATTATAAAAAGGTTTGATTCTAAAAGACCGTAATTAATTTTGTAATATGACACCGCCCACTAAGGGGGAGGAGACCACCAAAAGATTTTAAAGTACCATTTCCATGGTAACGCAATGTCCGATTTCAAAATGGTTTTCACAGGATGAATCTTGGGCTTCTAAACTTTCAAATAATATATAAATTATGATGATTACTAAAAGATTTGATAGAGAAAAAGGACAACAACAAAAAAAGAGCGCCAAGCATCCCACAGGTGGGACGGTGACAGTTAAAATAACATGTACAACCAAGAAATTTAAAGAAACAATTCAAGTCACAATTTTCTCCTATTTCGATTATTAAGATTAAGATCTAAGTCGAAACAGGTGAAAATTATGACTTGAGCAAAATGTGAGTTGAGCAAAACTGCCTAGTTTGTCTTTACTATCAAATATGCTGTTAGTCTCACGAGACTCATGGTAATGTGTGGGTTATCTGTAACGGCATTGGTCTCATGAGAAAAGGTGTCTCGTATTTATTTGTTTAGATGGGCTTATTGCTTGATCTATGAACACATAGTTCAAGGCCCTTTGATGAAAGGTGATATTGTTTGAGCATGTGTCAGAAGTTCAGCGTGTGCAGCTGTCATAAAGAGAATCAATATTTTAGACCATACTGGATAAAATTAGCAGTGAAAACATTAGAAACAATCAAATGCACCATAAATCCTGTGTGCTTTGATTTTCATGTGTCATGCAACGTGCTCTGGAACTGATCAGCTGAGTAAAACTATACAATTCATGCGAGGTCCTTTTCCACCCAGTTTTTCTCGTAATGTGATGGCAGAAGACATAGCCAACACAAGCACCCCCCTTTTTTGCTTTACAGACTTTGGAAAAACTGACATTTAGTGAAACATCTGCAGCCTTTTCAGAACATTACAAGCCTTCAGCTTCAACAATTTAAGTAATTTCCTGCATGCATTATTCAGTGTTTTTAATCACCGTGCCGTTGCGTGCAGAGGGCAGAGTGTCATTTTTTCTGTATCTGTTTATCACCAAATAAGCTGAAGTTGAAGTATTGAAGCATCACAAACAACAGCTGTATTGCACAAGAGTGGTGCACCATTATTCGACTGATAAGAAGGGGCTTTTCGTGGATTTGTTGGCATGTTTATCTGTTCATCTCATCACAACCTCACAATGAGATTTTAGAAAAAATCAAGTCCTTGAAAGCACTAGGGAAGTAAAGTTTGAACATCTTTAACCTTTAAAAATATTGTAATCTAAGACAATTACCACTGACCAACACAAACAGACTGACCAGAAGGTTAGAATTAAATATCCTCTTTCCTAAAAGTAAATTTGCTGCATATCGTTGTGGAAAGTCCCAGCATATCAGTGGAATATTGGTTATATAAAAAGAAAATGTGGGGCTAAAAAAGGGCCAGATTTTTAGAAATGATTTCGTAAATTGACCTCAAGATTGTCCTTCAAGCCTGGCATCATTGCTTCCACTTCTGCTTTAATGTGTCCCAAAGGCTTTCTGGGAAGTCACGGCCTTGGGTAGTGATTCAGAACCAGTCTACCAGTTCATGGCCTGCTGTTTAACAAGTGGAATAAAACAAAGAAACTGTCCGTGGGAATGCTTAGTGTGCTATTTGCACTGTACAACTCTGGTGATTTTTGCCGGTGCCGTTTTTGAGGTTCTTTAAAAAGAGAACTTACCCAAAAATGAAAATTTGCTCATCATTTACTCACCCTCATGTCATTCCAAACCTGACTTACTTTCTTCTGTGAAACACAAACAATGTTTTGACAAACGTCTTGTCCATATAATGCATTTCTGTAAGAGCAGAGTATTGCATTAGCAACACCAAGGTCATGGATTTGATTCCCAGTGAATGCTTGAATTTAATCAATTAAATTGAATTGAATCAGATCTACACTTGAAATGCAATGCAAGTCACTTGAGATAAAAGCATCTGCCAAATGCATAAATGAAGGAAAGGCAATAAAGGGCAAAATAACATAACATTGGATCCCATTGAAGACCTTGTCAAAGACCTTGTAATTTTAGTTTTTAGCCAATGCATTTTAAGCTGTCGCTCTGCATCCCTCTGACCACCTGACTCTTGGGATTGGTCATAAACAATGTCTGGACACATATTGCGGTCTGATTTACTTCATCTTTATGATTGTTTTGAAACATCACTGTGTTAATCATAGTTTTGGTTCCACTAACTGTTGTTTAGCTTAAGATAACCCAGGCGTTGAGTCATCTGTTTTAAAACAGCCAGAATAACAGCCGTAGTGTACCAATGATTCATAAATGTCAAGCCCTTCTCTGAGAGCCATGTCGAGTTTCTCCCCTAATACACCCAAATTCAGCTTTACCTAACCTCCTGGAACAGTTTTAGGAGACATGCATTCCTAGTTAAATGTTATCACACACCACAAATCTCCTTTCTGGATGCAGACCAGAAACTGCTGTGAAGTTTACTCAGGGCGTAAAAAGTATTCTCAGGATATGCAGTGTTCTCAGAGCAGCACAGAAAACTCAAAGACTAAAATCGAGACATTCAGAATCGTAAGCTCAGATTTAAAAAAAGGTTAGAAAGGTTAGAAACTGAAAGGTTTTTCAGTTGAACGGGTGTGCATCACAGAACTTGATGCATTAACCAAATTTCTATGAGTTTTTTTTTTCTTGACACACTACCATTTTCAGAGCTTCTGAGATTTATTGTAAAAAAACTAGAAGAAGCTTTGGCTTTTAAATACCACTCCAACAACCAGCCCCAGCTGTTTGCTAACTATACTTGGCCAGTGAATTAGACCCACTCCCGTTCTTTCAAATACACCTCTTTTTTCCCAAATCACGTCAGTCAACCCAAAGTCTGCAAACATGTATGAGTTAAAGGTCCCCTGAAACGCTTAGAAACACGCAGCGTTACTCTGTGTTGACGTCATGTTAACTGAAACAGGAAGACAGGGCGGGACATATCAAGCAGCCCGCCCCTTTTTAAAATAGCCAATAGCGTTCGTTTATATCACAGCTTGGGCTAGAGCCGCTCAGAGCCGTTGAGCTCCGTTATGCCAGCCACAATCTCATCCATATTGCTGTAAAATATAGCATTCTGTGTAGAATTCAAATAGCTCCGATACATTTAGTGGTCTGCGGCGACTCGCGCGTGTGATCCGCTCCGTGCTATCGTGTCTCTGGACCGGAGCAGAGTGTGTGTGCGGTGAGGTGGTTAGCGGGACACAGCGCCAAACCAGACTTATTTTTCTCCTCAATGTCCCCTATATAGTGCACTACGTGCCATTCACTGCACAGAAAATACTCATTCTGTGGACAAGCGTCTATTTTATAGTCTAGGGGGCCGGGCTTCGGATTCTAGAGAATGTTTGATTGGACAGAAAGTTTGATGAGAAGCTGAAGTACGATGTGACGTCAAAAAAATCGTTGAGCCGTTTTGGCGGAAGTTACGAACTGTAAGCTTCGAATGCTTATATCTTCTAAATGTGAATTTTGTCACTGTTTTGGAGCACACTGCCTTATAGATAACCTTAAGACTAACATATTGATACTAACACCCACAAAACTTTAATTTTGATTCATGGGGACTTTAAATGATTGACAGGCAGTGAGTGCTTCTGTAGAGTAATATATAGTATAGCATGTTTGAATAATTCTTCTGTATAGCCATTTTTCTGAAAACATCAACAAAATACAGTAAATGCATTTATTTTCTTTCTTTCTTTATGGTGATGCCATCTTGACTTACCCCCTGCAATGATGTTTTCTGCTTTTTAACAAATACACATACTTTACACCTATACACACAGATGCAAAAGGTAGTATTTTGTCTTTATTTTGTTTAACAGTAAGACAAAATGATATTAAATTGCTTCTTGCACGTTTTGTGACACTTTTAAAGTTAAAATGCCAAAAGCACATTTAGTTGTATCCAAAGCAGATGAATGTGAATCTGGAAACATTTTATCACGTTGGTTGTTGTACGTATCACAGAAAGTTCAGAAAATAAATATATGGTGAGTGGCGCCAATTAGGGTTAATACTCTATTGCACACTAAAATAACCGATAGTGTTAACAAAAGCAAATGTGGGATAAAAACACAAGTAACCATATCATTGTATTATGCTTCTACAAGTCTTTGAGCTCTTTTATCATGACTCGTGTTTGACAGCACTCGTTCGAGAGCGGGTCACATCACTAGTGCAGTGATGTACCGGGTGCGCTACTGAGCAAGTTTACCACATAAGAAAAGCCAGATATATGGAGCTGGTTATGTGATGTAAATGTTACAAATCGTGAACTACAGTAAAAGTGATGTCTTAGCATAGTATTGGGTTCTTCTGTGGCATCACTGTGAAGCGCCTTTATTCTTAAGAGTGTACAGAGTCTAGGAGTGTCACAAAAAACCTCACCACACCTATTTATTTGAATATGTTATGTGTACTGTTGCAAAATGCTTGTTTAGGCTGTTTATAAACACTGAGGAGACCATCCAGACTTGTTCTGTTAAACTGCAGTAGGCCTAGAAGATGTTGGAGGACCCGGAGGAGCCATTAAAACAGCAGTGTCAGGGAATTGTCACCATAATATTCTTACCAAGTCTCAGGCATTACAAAGCAGGAAGAAGCGGAGCTAATGCTGACTTTACATAAACCTAAACCGAGTCACGTTTGCAGGTCTCCTCTGGTCCTCTTTAAACATTATTATTACTGCTTCACAAACCTCTTTAATCTGAAACGCCGACAGGTAACTGCACTCGACAGCAAGGAGAAGCTTTTTGTGAGCTGTGTTTTGGTTTCTGGTTCTGGCAGAAACGCAGATATGAAAAGTCAGTTCAAGATTCGATCTCGAGGGAAGGCTGATCTCAGAGCAGATGCAAGAGCAACACACTCTTCTAATTATCCCTCTTCCAAATATTACTCCAGTGAGTCTTCCCATCTTGGCTCTTGTTGCATCAAACCGCAATGACTTTCACGTGTCTTAACATATGTGCAATTATATACGAAGAGTCGTGTAACAGTAGAAAACATGAGTTTTGGGGGTCATTTAATAGATGACGATCGCCCGTAATTCATTTCTCTGTGAATTAGGATCATCTTCAGAGCTGAAATCTCGCTGGCTCTATATGGTTTGGCATAACCCATTCAAATTAGATCAAAGGAAGGCACCGCAACATATTTCATCAAGGATCTCACTTGAGAATAGACCACTTCCTTTCCTAACGCTGTTTGCACAGGTGAGAAATCTGCAAGCTAGGCACCAATCCCATGATTACTGTTACCTCAAGAAAGTCCTGCTTCCAACACAAACAGCGTTCATTGTGATGTTCAGAAATCTGAAGTTGAAAACTGCGGCGAGCCCTTAGCATGACCTGCATATTCTCGCTAGCGTTCACCTCTGTGTTATATGGTCTGTTTTTTGCTGTTTCAGAGCGTGCTGGCTATGCGCTGACCCGTCTTTTGTTGGCTGTGTTATAAAAACATCTTCCTCCCACGCCGTTCCAGAAAGAGCTTTTCAAGAGCATTCATCAAACAAAATCATTAGCTTAGCATTTCTCTGAAGGAAAACAAATGGCTTTTTTAAGATTAGTCATTTTATTAAAAACAATAAAAATCAGTTCATTTGAGTTGTTTTTTTCTTGTCTAACAAGGAGAGTTGGGTCAAATAGGTCATAATATGTGCAAAAATTGTCAACTTTTACTATGTTTTAATATACACTACCATTCGAAAGATTGGAATAATTAAATCTTTTGATGTTTTTGAAGGGTAAAAGTTGCATTGAAAGATACAAGGCTGCATTTATTTGACCAAAATACAGTATAAACAGTAATATCGTGAAACTGTTTTCTATTTGAATGTTTTAAATTTAATTTATTTTGATTTCTGTTTTAAAAAAGTATGGTTTCTAAAAGGTCATGTGACACTGAAAACTGGAGTAATGATGCCGAAAATGCAGCTTCGCCAATGCAGATATAAGCAACATTTTACAATATATTAAAATAGTAAACATTTATTTTAAATAGTCACAATGTTACAGTTTTTACTGTGTTTTTAATCAAATAAATTCAGCCTTAGTGCACGATAGGGAGGTCTTTCAAAAACATTTAGAAATCGCAATTATTCCAAACTTTTGACCGGCTGTGTTGCAAGTTTTTTTCTTTTTATTTCAGCAAAAATGTAGTAACTAATTTTATTTGTCATTTTCTCCCCTTTGTCTTCATGAATATGTCCTATTGGTCTGTCCCCATCGCTAGCACTTATTTCTGTATAAGAGCAAATATGCACATTTGATCCACAAATTCAATGCAAATAAAAACTTTTTCCTTTTCATTTCTTTTCTTTCTATGTCTTTTTAGATTTTAACTACTCATATAATGTATTGTCGAAACACTCTTTACATTGTGTTTCACCTCTATTACCTTCATATTTTCCCCTTTCTTAAACTTTCCAAGGAAAAGTATAATTTTATCTTATATTTTGTTATGTTTTTCAGTAGAGGATGATTGTAGCGTCAACCCTATTACCATGACTTTGTATAGTGAACGTTACATTTCACAATCTTGAGCACAAGGCTGGTAAATAAAATTTTACCATTTAAAAAAAACGTTCAACCTTGTTACCATCAACTGTATGACACAATGCATACTCACTTCATCAGAAATCTTACAGAAATGTACTTTAAAATCACCTTGTCAGACTGCCAGTGCCACCGGTTTCATAGAACGAGTCAGTTACTTCAGACCAAACATCTTACATCAGCCAGGGAATGCGATTTACACAACGCAAAGCCTATTTCTGCGGCATGTTTCATCAATTAGTCAAACTGACTCAATCACAGATCAGTAGACTCAATTAGCTCATTTCCCATTTGTCATCCAGAACTAATGAACTGTCTTAAAGCGTTAGTTCACCCAAAAATTAAAATTAGCCCATAAATTGCTCACCCCCGAGGCATTCTAGGTGTATATGACTTTCTTCTTTCAGACGAATCCAGTCGGAGTTATATTAAAAATTGTCTTTGATCTTTCAAGCTGTTTAATGGCACTCAGCGGGTGTTGCATTGCTTCAGTCCAAAAGAAGTGAAATAAAAAGCACCCATCCATAAAACAAAGTGTCTCACACGGCTCCGGGGGGTGAACAAAGGCCTCCTGTAGTGAATCGATGCGTTTTTGTAAGAAAAATATCCATATTCAAAACTTAATAATCATTTCAATCTAGCTTGCGCTCACTGTTGTACACAGAAGCAGCTCTGGGAGCATGACGTATGAGGTCAGCGATGCGCATGCGCCGGTGAGTCTCGTGAAAACCAACGTTTGTTAACAGGAGCAAAAGAAGCAAAGTTTCCTTACTTTAGCAAAGGAAACCCAGTCTCCTCTTGGCTTATATCCAAATCCTCCAACATTCTTCTTTACAAATCCTCGTTTTGTGCTTTTAATAAGTGACCATAGTTTTGTTTTGATCTCTCCACTGTGCTTCCGCGTTCGTCACTTCTGAGCGGCGCATGCGCAGCGCTGAACTCATACGTCATCCGCCCAGAGCTGCTTCCATGTACAACAGTGAGCGCAAGATAGATTAAAGTGATTATTACGTTTTGAATATGGATATTTTTCTTACTAAAACGCATGGATTCGCTACAGGAGGCCTTTGTTCACCCCCCGGAGCCGTGTGAGACACTTTTTTTATGGATGGGCGCTTTTTATTTCACTTCTTTTGGACTGAAGCAATGCACCACCCGCTGAGTGCCATTAAACAGCTTGAAAGATCAAAGACAATTTTTAATATAACTCCGACTGGATTCGTCTGAAAGAAGAAAGTCATATACATCTAGGATGCCTCGGGGGTGAGTAATTTTTGGGTGAACTAACCCTTTAAAGCGTTTACAGCTGCGCCAATCAATAGGAGACAAAACTAGATGGCTTTGCTAAGTTGAAAGCATCGATAATTAATTGGAAGAATTCTCAGTTGTATTGATCTGATGCATTAAAAGCAGAAACATCCCATTTACTGATTGTTTCACCTCTTTCTCCTCAGGTCAGGAAGTGTCAAACACCACTGGCACGAACTCTACACATTTGTTGAACATTTGGCTGAGAAATTCACCAGGTACTAAAGCATCTCTTGAGCAAAACAAACAAGCGCACTGTACCACACAATAGGACTCAACGGAAATGCCATGTTTTTGTTGGCATTATGCAATTGCGTAAGATTTCCGAAGTAGGTAATGGTTGATTTTACAAAAGCATTTTATAAATTTCTTAAAATTGTAACTATTTCTGGTTTGTTTTTCATCGTCTCTCAGCCCAATGCTGCGAATGTCCTTCATCGTGTTCTCAACCAGAGGAAACACAATCATGAGACTCACGGAAAACAGGTGCTCTTCCAGTGCTGCAAATTTTTGTTGTTTATTTCATTCTACTCATTTTTGTTTCCATGTTTCAAAGGGAGACCATAAGAAAAGGCCTTAATGCTCTCAGACGAGAGATCCCAGGCGGAGATACATTTATGCATCTTGGTCTAGAAAAGGTAAAATGTTAAAATTAAATATCTTTATCATTCAAATGTACTTATTTTGATGTATTTTAACAATATTATCTAAATTTATTCACAGGCAAATGAGCAAATACACCAGGAAAACTTTGGTAGGTTTGCATTAATGACGAGTCAAGTCACCTTTATTTGGATAGCACTTTATATATGTGACCCTGGAGCACAAAACCAGTCATAAGGGTCAATTTTTGGAAATTGAGATGTATACATCACATGAAAGCGGAATAAATAATCTTTCCATTGATGTATGGTTTGTTAGGATCGGACCATATTTGGCTGAGATGCAACTATTTGAAAATCTGGAATCTGAGGGTGCAAAAAAATCTAAATATTGAGAAAATCATCTTTAAAGTTGTTCAAATGAAGTTCTTAGCAATGCATATTATAAGTTTTGATATATTTACGGTAGGAAATTTACAAAATAACTTCATGGAACATGATCTTTACTTAATATCCTAATGATTTTTGGCATAAAAGAGAAATGTATAATTGTGACTCATACAATGTATTGTTGGCTATTGCTACAAATATCCCCCAGCGACTCAACACTGCTTTTGTGCTGCAGGGCACATATTACAGATATTTAGTTTCAAAGCAGCTTCACAGTAATAAACAGAAACATAACAGAATCAATGATGCAAACGTCTTCAATAAATTCTGCTAAAAAGGCAATAGTTTCATTATTCAATTTGAAGCGACAGTTCACCCAAAAATGTAAATTCTAAAACGTCATAGTATTTTTTTTCCATACTATGAAAGTCAATGGCTACCGACAACCAACATTCTTCAAAATGTCTTCTTTTGTGTTTAACAGAAGAAGGGAACTAATATAGTTTTGGAACAACTTGTGTAAATGACAGAATTTATACAATTTTGGGTGAACTGTCCGTTTAAGTCAGATCATTATTGATTCAATAACTGTGTAAAATCTAGCTCTACAGAAGACAGTGTCATTATTCAGCTCAAGTCAGTTTAATGTTGCCTCCACTTTGTAGGAACTGCAAGTGTCATAATTGCACTGACGGACGGTGAGCTTCAAGAACATCAGCTGATAGCAGCTCAACAGGAGGTAACATGATGTTCAGCATTCAGTTTGCAGACTTTTAGAAATCTAAATCGGACAGTTTTTAATCACGATTGCATGATGTCTCGTCAGGCAGCACGAGCTCGGACATTGGGTGCAATCGTGTATTGTGTCGGCGTTAAGGACTTCAATGAAACACAGGTACTGATGACAAGTATGCACTAAACCAGAGAATGTAATTGAATGTAAACAATGCACTTTATATGGAAGAAACAGATCGGATGCTCAGATGAGCTGTAAATAAACATCAGTTTGTCCTGTTCTAGCTGGCTACCATAGCGGACACCAGTAAGCATGTGTTTCCGGTCTTGGGAGGATTCCAGGCACTGAGAGGAATGATTGACTCGGTAAACTGAAGCGTTTGGCTCTATGAAAGATTAATTAAAAATGCATTTTGTAAGATGCACGTTCTTTACTTTAAGCTGAAGTGTGGGATTTTTTCAGTGGTAGAAAAATGAAATTCTCTCATCATTTACTGACCCTCATGTTGACTTTGGTTAATCTTTAATACACAAATGTGAGCCTGGAGCACAAAACCAGTCTTAAGTGTCAATTTTTCAAATTGAGATGCATGCATCAGCTGAAAGCTGAATAAATAAGCTTTCCATTGATGTATGGTTTGTTAGGATAGCACAATATTTGAAAATCTGGAATCTGTGGGTGCAAAAAAATCTAAATATTGAGAAAATCATCTTTAAAGTTGTTCAAATGAAGTTCTTAGCAATGCATATTACTAATCAAACATTAAGTTTTGATATATTTAGGAAATGTACAAAATATCTTCATGGAACATGATCTTTACTTAATATCCTAATGATTTTTGGCATAAAAGAAAAATGTATAATTGTGACCCATACAATGTATTGTTGGCTATTGCTACAAATATCCCCCAGCGACTCAACACTGCTTCTGTGCTGCAGGGACATATATTAAGATCATTTTAATGAGAGGTTTCTATCCCCTCATTGAAAGTCCAGATAAGCAAAACTTAAGATCCAAACTGGTCATAAAGTCATTGTAAAATGAATCCATATGAACTGTTTATTTCATAATTTTGCTGCGTTTGTCAAGACTGATCAATGAAACCATTGGCACCAATGCAGAAATGACACACTTTGGCTTTAATAATAGTTGATTAGTATACATATAAGTAAATAAATGCATTTTGTAAAAATAGTTTTCTACTTTAAAAAAAACTTATTTTATTATACAAGAAAATTCCAGGTTGTCTGCTTCCAAATAACATTTAATTAATTGTGTTACTTGCTGTTTCTTTGTAATTATTTGTGAAATTTACTAGCAATTTCTGAGTGAAAACTGCTAAATCCTAAACCAATTTTTTTTTCAGTGTAGTTTGAATTTCAGTGTAGAATTAATTAAATATTTTATGTTTTTAGATAATCAAAAAATCTTGCATCGAGATCTTGGCAGCGGAGCCATCCAGCGTATGTGCAGGAGGTATGAAAATAAATAAATCACACACACACACACACACACACACACACACACACATATATATATATATATATATGTTTTAGAAGTGTGTGTGTGTGTGTGTGAGTGTGTGAGTGTGTGTGAGTGTGTGAGTGTGTGTGTGAGTGTGTGTGTGTGT
>NW_015506752.1:215455-220156 GCF_001515645.1 Sinocyclocheilus grahami
GTGTGTGAGTGTGTGTGTGTGTGTGTGTGTGTGTGTGTGTGTGTGTGTGTGTGTATACACATATATATAAAAGCTATGGTCATTCCACTTTCAATTATTTTGTACATACACCCTCATTATGAAGTTCTGCTGTAGGAAATATGTATTCTTGTTCATATACATGTCTCTCTGTGGATTATGTATGTGCCATAAATCTTTTTAACTGAGTAAGTCTGTAACACTTAATAATTCATTTAATTTCCATTTCCAGTACGTCACTCTTTTGGACTAGATTTCCTTTTAAACCTTAGCGTCGCACATCATCAGATGTATAATTACTAAAATAGAAATAAGCAAGTTAACATAAAATAGTCGTAGGGGAAATTCCGGTGTTGAACATGAGAGTCTGTGAGACGCATTTCCCCGAGAGGACACTTATATCATTGTGGTTTTACATTACCCAGCATTCCTTGAGCTCTGATGATTTCAGCAGGAAGACACTGACCCATGTGCTGAAAATACAGTTGATGTTTCTGAGAGAAATGACGTGATTTATCAGCGTTGTTGAGCAGCGTCTGAGGGAATCTGTGTTTCAGAGTCGTTTCAAGTGGTGGTGAGAGGGAACGGGTTTCGACACGCCAGAAACATTGACCAGGTCCTGTGCAGCTTCAAAATCAACGACACAGTCACGCTCAGTGAGTGTCTCTCCAAGTGAAAAACCAGCATGTCTAGCTGCGTTCAGAACTCATTTGATCTGCTTTACTGAACGCTGAACATTTGAGTGCTTTCAAACCATTAATCACATCCAAATAAAAGTTTTTGTTTGCTTAGTATATGTGTGTGTACTGTGTATATTTATTATGTATATAAATACACACACATGCATGTATATATTTAAGAAAAATATGTTGTATTTATATATTAAATATATTTAAATATAATGTAAATCAGTGGTTCTCAAAGTGTGGTACGAGTACGCAGAGGAATCACTAAATTAAATATAAATAAGCTTTCCATTGATGTATGGTTTGTTAGGATAGCACAATATTTGAAAATCTGGAATCTGAGGGTGCAAAAAAATCTAAATATTGAGAAAATCATCTTTAAAGTTGTCCAAATGAAGTGCTTAGCAATGCATATTACTAATCAAACATTAAGTTTTGATATATTTACGGTAGGAGATTTACTAAATATCTTCATGGAACATGATCTCTACTTAATATCCTAATGATTTCTGGCATAAAAGAGAAATGTATAATTGTGACCCATACAATGTATTGTTGGCTATTGCTACAAATATCCCCCAGCGACTTAACACTGCTTTTGTGCTGCAGGCTCACAGATGAAGAATAAATATACACAGTACACACACAAATATTATGTAAACAAAAACGTTTATTTTGGATGCGATTAATCGTTTGACAGCACTAGAACATTTTATTCTTCTGTTTACAGATGAGAAGCCTGCGAGCGTGGAAGACACGTTCTTGCTGTGCCCCGCGCCGGTTATAGATGAAGTTGGAAAGTAAGTGTGAGGTCTGTGTTTATGATCCCTGTCAAAGGTCACATTCCACTTCCTGCGCAGCTCGCTGCTTTAGCCGTCCAGGCGGATCGTGGCTTTCTTGTTCCTGTCAAACCTGAAGAATCACAGCTTTACATGATGTCAGCGGCTCTGAGGAGCTATTAAAAGCAGACAGTTCCTCAGAAAGCATTGTGTTCATCACACCCACTCTTTCTTTGTTCCTTATCCATTATTTCATTCTTTCCCTTTACTGCTCCCATAAACCCTCAAGGATCCGTATGTACTCCCCCGCTTCTGCTTTCCATGCAACAATGATACTGTTTGTTATAAAGTATTTTTTAAGTTATGGCTGAAAGTGTTGAATGAAATCTAGTGCACTGCTTAGGCATCACAATATTATAATCTATAACAATTACAATTAAAAGTGTTAAAAATGTTAAAAGTGTTAAATATTACCTTTAAATTAGTAGCAGTCGGTGGAAATAATTATTTGTGTAACATCCATACAATTTATATAAAAATCTAATTTCCGAAATTAGTAAATAAAACGATTATTGGAATACATTTGACAAGAAAATACTATTGTACGCTTTCTACTTAAAATTTCACATTTAATTCAGTGTGTTAATTGCCAATTCTTTTTTGATTATTTGATATTTAATAGTTTTTTATATTTTCTGATTTCATTTTAATTTTATCTACAATTTTGTCATTTTTATTAGTTTTTTTTAGTTTTAGTGTTTTAGTACTTCAAGGTAAACATTAAAAATGTGTAATAATATATATACTGTATATATATATATTTTAAATAGAAGTTACACATAATGAAAGATTTAGTTTTAGCTAACTAAAATAACCCTGGTGTTAATTCGTAGTTTGACGTTCTAATAATAATCGGAATAAACAATTCTTCTGATCAGAATTTAGAACCCTGTTTTGTTCTAATAAAAACATTTATTTTTAGCTTTTGGTGCAGACTGAGTCCATCAGTGTTTGTTTGGTGTGAAGGTGCACTCAGTTTCAGACCATGTACATGAACAGAGTCAAAGAACCACCCCAAGCTTTACTTTTCCTCTCAGAAAGGATTGTGTGGCGAAACATCATTATAATTTTGTACAGAGGAATGTGAAGCTGATCTGAAGTAGATGCTCTCCATCAGAGAAAGTGGTCTTTTCTGTCAGAAACGCAGATTTGGCCTCTGTGTGTCGGGAGACAAACCTTGGCGGGAATGTTGAGCATTCGGAAAGCTGTTTTGTCAAATGTGTCCCTGCAGCACAAAAGCAGTGTTAAGTCGCTGGGGGATATTTGTAGCAATAGCCAACAATACATTGTATGGGTCACAATTATACATTTCTCTTTTATGCCAAAAATCATTAGGATATTAAGTAAAGATCATGTTCCATGAAGACATTTAGTAAATTTCCTACCGTAAATATATCAAAACTTAATGTTTGATTAGTAATATGCATTGCTAAGAACTTCATCTGAACAACTTTAAAGATGATTTTCTCAATATTTAGATTTTTTTGCACCCTCAGATTCCAGATTTTCAAATATTGTCCGATCCTAACAAACCATACATCAATGGAGAGCTTATTTATCCAGCTTTCAGATGATGCATAAATCTCAATTTTGAAAAATTGACACTTAAGACTGGGTTTGTGCTCCAGGGTCACAAATGTTTGAGACACTAGACAGCTGACTTCAACAAATGTTCACCAGCACCCTGCAGAGCTCTGTGAGGCTGCCAGTTATGATCTGCAAGGCATTTTTCATGCAACTAAACATCTTTAGTTTAGAGAAATGTAGCGGGGTTGTTTTTGGCACTCATGTCTCTCTGAATCCCGTTGGTCTGGTTTTCTGCTTTTTTGGATCCTGCTGTGCAACGTTACATGATTTGCTGGCTTTCAAAGTGACAAATATGGCTATGAAAACTGATGTTTGTTCTTTGCGCTTCAGGGTGGTGTACCTGCAAGTCAGCATGAACGAGGGTCTGTCGTTCATCACCAGCTCCGTTCACATCACTACAACCGAGTGTGTAAGTCTGAATACAAACACAGCATCACATCCAGCACACCTACAATGCAAACTACAAAATATTAAATGCTCCTTCGTTTTGAGATTTGAGAATTAATTTTACATCCTGAAAAATGGGATCGTTTCTTAATATTTAAATCTTATTTTGCCATGTAATATTCCTTAATTTTACACCATTTTGTAATGAAAAATTACATGTAATATTTGTTATAATATTTAAACATTATTTTGTCATACCATATTCATTCATTTACACCCATTAAAATTTTACTAGCAAAAAGTGCATGTAATTTTTAAAATAATATTTAGTGGCCATAGCCCCTATTGTGTTTGTATGTGTTCTTTATTACTACATTCAATAGCTTACTTTAAGACTCCACCCATTACAGTAGCAGTCATTTTGAAAAGTACAGTATTCCATTTTTTTCACAACTACTCCTTCAAAATTGGTCCAATTCTTCCCAGAATTGGCAGAAATGATCCGAGCCACATAGAAATGACATTGACCTAGCGATGAAAAAAAGGTAATGATGCTGTGAACTTAACGAGGTTTACCCGAAATTGGTTCAGAGCCTGTATCTTAGCCAAACTTTGATCAATCAAAATGAAACTTGGTACACTTCATCAACACCATGATCTGAGGGTTCATGCCAAAGTTGGAGACAGCGCCACCTACGGGTCATGAGATACCAAAAATGGCTATTTTGGCTAATAACCTTTGAACAGTTAGTCAGAATCATAATCTTGGTGTCAGATTTACTAAACAGGGCAAATTGGGGACAGATTTACTAAACAGGGCAAATTAGCACGAGAGCGCATTTCCAAAACAACGCAGATGGGCGTGGAAATTTATCCAGGTGATTCACTGACAATGCCCAAATTAAAGAACACAGACACATCATCTAATTTACATATCGACCAACGCAATATACCAAGCGCAGTGCAAATTAGCGTAGATCGCAAATATGCAGCGATGCTAATCAGGTGCGGGTGATCTACTTACGTCACAGGCACAAATAGTTAAATAATGGTGCAATTAACGGTAATTTAACGAGCACAAATGTTAGTAAATTGCGTTGCATGATTCATTTTAATTCTTTCCTCCCATAAATTTTGCGTCTAAAAGGGAAACTCCTACAAATGCATATTCAATAAGATCAGAC
>NW_015506752.1:222696-224041 GCF_001515645.1 Sinocyclocheilus grahami
TATTTTGTGTTGTCATTAATTGATTTTACAACATTTTACTGTAAAAAATATTTTAATATTTAAACATTTCATCTTGAAATATTCATTAATTTTACACCATTTTACATTTTGATGACAAAAACTAATTTTAAATCATTTTAAACATTATTTTGTCAGGTAATTTTTGTTCATTTTAGACTTTAGATGTTGTATTTTTTTATTTTATTGTAAAAACTGACATAATATTTTAATAATATTTAAACATTTTGTGATGTCATAGTCAGCAATTTACAGCATTTTACTGACAAATATATTTCATATTCATTGGCTTTACACCATTTTAAGTTTTACTGACAAAATTTACATTGTCTGTTTACAATATTTAACATTATCATCATGTCATATTCATTCATTTAACATTTTACTGACAAAAATGATTTAATTGTTTAATATTAAATAAAAAAAATTAACAAACATTTATTAAATAACATACAGTATGTCAAACTAATAAATGTATCAACAATATTACATCTTGCTGGGTTATTTTGTCTGCAATTTTTTTATTAAATTAATTTAATTATTAATCATACTGCATATTTTTAATCTCATCTTCGTCAATATATTGTAAGTTAAATAGTTAGTTCAATTAAATTAAAGGTCAAATTACAATATGGCAATACTTTTTATCCGTGAATCATAATAATTTTTCAATTCTCGGTCTTCCTCAACGCTTCCCTGTTTCTCTGCAGTTTGACGGCACCATCCTCCTGATCACTCTGCTGGTGCTGTTTCTATTGCTGGCTCTGCTGTTTATGTGGTGGTTCTGGCCGCTTTGCTGCACTGTAGTAAGTCATCGCCTCATTTACTGTAAACATCAGTCTTCATACGTTCTCACAACATATCTTCCAGTACTGTGTTATTCTGGGAGCCAAAGGCCTATGGATTTGCGGTAAAGACTGAGGTTGAGTGATTTAAGGTGGAAAACTGGTCAATTTGTCTCCAGCGAGGTCATGATTTAACATGCCGTTCTGTTTTATGTGTATAATGTGACTTGTGTTTGTGGTTATGTGATTATTTGACATGTCTTTCCACAGGTGATCAAGGAACCTCCACCTCCTCCACCTCCAGAGCCAGTAAGTTACAGCTTTATCTGCTCCTATCCAAGTTTGTCCAAAATCTGATTAGATGATCTTTGGACCGAGCCACACAGAAATGACTGAACGGAGTTTTGATATTTGCTTCCATTCCCAAGAAATGCCTCTCCAAAGTAGACCGCGTCTGTGTTTGTTGACGTGTGCTAGTTAGCTTAGCATGCTAGTTGGTTAACAATCTAACCAATCATGATGCCGTCCAATGTTGCTCTTGA
>NW_015506752.1:224390-226364 GCF_001515645.1 Sinocyclocheilus grahami
CCATGTGTATTGTGCAATGCTCAAAAAAATCCTAATAAAAAAAATAATAATCCCCAAAATCAGCCAAGGGCTTGGCCCCGGTAATTGCTCCAATTTACATTTGACTGTAAAAAATGACATGTAATTTTTAAATAATATTTAAACATTATTTTGTAATGTTATATTCATTAATTTACACCAATTTACATTTTACTGTGAAATTTACATTTTACTCTTCTGTAAAGCATTAAATGTCACAGACGGAGCACGTTGATAAATATTTATGGGTCTCTAGTAGACCATAGCAGTGATGAGAGAGAGATTGACTGAGCTGAGATTACGTGCATCTGATACAGCATTCATTCTTCATCTCAGTCTCATATTCACAATAAAACATTAGTTTGAATGTCCGCTGAGGAAAGCGATATCTTTGTCGTATTATCCTTTCATCTGTTAAGGGTGATTTCCGATGACAGTGCTGCTCAGTGCAATTGTTGGCTGCTTGTTGAAAGTAAAAATAGCTTCCTTGTTTAAACCGCGTTTCAGTTTCTTTCAATATAAAAGTACTGCTGACTCACTAATAAAAACAGACTCTTGTCGCCATCTAGTTTTCAGAACAATGTAACTAACCAACACTAACGTACACACACCGTTTCCCAATACTAAATACTATTATTAAATACTACTATTATTAATATGAATTAATATGCTGACGCCCTGGAGCTCACATCTCCAAAAATGTTGAAGCTAATTTTCGAATAGACGTTATCTTTATTAACAAACTGCATATTTGAAGTTTAAACAAGTACATTCTTGCCTAAGAAAAAAATTATTTTATAAAAACACATAGCTGCCTTTTTATTTTTGTAAGGATATGAGTTTAAAAAAAAACAAGATAAGAAGTGCGATGTATTTTTTTTAAGTCTTCAGCCTTCTGTGTCTCAATCCGCTCCCTAGTTCAGTAGTAAGTACACTACTTAGTGAGGTCAGCCATGTTCTTTTTGTTAGTAACTTACAGTACGTGTGACTGTAATTGAACTATAAATAATGAGTAGCATGTTGCTTGAAAAGGTACAGTTTCAAATCAGATCAGATCAGATATCTCGTCTTCTGTATTCGGTAGCAAAACCCGTGTCAACATCTAAACCACAGCAGAGTTAGAAATAACTGAATTTTCTTAGTGTGAGATTTATAAAGAGAGTTTAATGAAAACCATCAGATGATTTTGAGTAACAACATCAACATTTCAAAGAAGCGCTGGCAGATGTTTCGTGCTTCTGCGAATGATGTAAGATGTTTTTGGTCTTCAGGAGTCAGATGATGAGGATGGGACGCCAAAGAAGAAATGGCCCACGGTGGACGCCTCGTATTACGGCGGTCGAGGAGTCGGAGGAATTAAACGAATGGAGGTGGGATTCCTCAAAAGAGGAGATGCAATCTTAGAAAAATGTGTCATGTGATTATTACTGAAATAACAAATTCATAACACTCTCTGAACTTCACTAAATACAGTGTAGCTGTTGGAAGAATAATTGTCTTGTAGTGATTATATATAAGAAGTCTCTTCTGCTCACCAGGGCTGCATTTATTTGATCAAAAATACAGTAAAAATGTGAAATATTATTACAATTTAAAACAGCTGTATTTTATGTGAATCTCTGTTAAAATGTAATTTATTTCTTTGATCAAAGCTGTATTTTCAGCATCATGACTCTGAAGACTGCAGTAATGATGCTGAAAATACAGCTGCGCATCACAGAAATAAATTACATTTTACACTATATTAAAATAGAAAACAGCTGTTTTAAATTCTAATAATATTTCACATTTTTACTGTATTTTTTATCAAATAAATGCAGCCTTGGTGAGCAGAAATACATATATTTCAAAAATGTTTAAAATTTTAATTATTCCAAACTTTTGACTGGTAGTCTATATAATTTAATATACAGTATATATATGTGTGTGTGTGTGTGTGTGTGTGTGTGTGTGTGT
>NW_015506752.1:228459-239430 GCF_001515645.1 Sinocyclocheilus grahami
TGTTTGTTTGTTTTTGTGTGTGTGTGTGTGTGTGTGTGTGAGTGTGTGTGTGTGTGTGTGCGTGTGCGTGTGCGTGTGCGTGTGTGTGTGAGTGTGTGTGTGTGTGTATATATAGTTCAAATAGTAGTTTAATTTAAGAATAATAATCAGAAGACAGTTCTTTGAAGCCTCTCATCCAATAATCAGAATTTAGAACCGTCTCATGGTTCCTTTAGCTCTCCACATATTAAACTTTCATTAAATCAAAGTAGTTGCTATAACTAAATATAGCTATTATACTTGATTGTAATTATGCTACATTATAAATCATTGGAGAGTTCATGGGTGATCTTTAGTTCGTAACCCCTTGTTTTCTTTGCATTCTCCTCTCCTCACGTTCAGGTCGTCCCCTTTCATCATTTTCTCTTCATGAACCCCTTCCCCCCAAAAACACACACACATCAAGGGCCAAACCGCAGACAAAGCCCCTGAACGATCCCGTCTCTGACTCTCACGGCGCAGGCTTCAGGCCACGACCACTGAGTCACTTTTATGAAGCATTTCTTCTTTAAATACTTCACAAATGCACTGTGCGCTTCCCGTTCTTTTCCCATGACTTACTTTCTAACAGTGAGGTTACACAGTTTTTGGTGGTCATAGCTTGTCTTTGGATGAAAATGCCCATTAGTCAATATTTTTAAAAGATCATTTCACATTTTACTGCCAAAAATGACATGCAAATTTTCAATAATATTTAAACACTATTTTGTGTTGTCATTAATTGATTTTACAACATTTTACTGTAAAAAATATTTTAATATTTAAACATTTCATCTTGAAATATTCATTAATTTTACACCATTTTACATTTTGATGACAAAAACTAATTTTAAATCATTTTAAACATTATTTTGTCAGGTAATTTTTGTTCATTTTAGACTTTAGATGTTGTATTTTTTTATTTTATTGTAAAAACTGACATAATATTTTAATAATATTTAAACATTTTGTGATGTCATAGTCAGCAATTTACAGCATTTTACTGACAAATATATTTCATATTCATTGGCTTTACACCATTTTAAGTTTTACTGACAAAATTTACATTGTCTGTTTACAATATTTAACATTATCATCATGTCATATTCATTCATTTAACATTTTACTGACAAAAATGATTTAATTGTTTAATATTAAATAAAAAAAATTAACAAACATTTATTAAATAACATACAGTATGTCAAACTAATAAATGTATCAACAATATTACATCTTGCTGGGTTATTTTGTCTGCAATTTTTTTATTAAATTAATTTAATTATTAATCATACTGCATATTTTTAATCTCATCTTCGTCAATATATTGTAAGTTAAATAGTTAGTTCAATTAAATTAAAGGTCAAATTACAATATGGCAATACTTTTTATCCGTGAATCATAATAATTTTTCAATTCTCGGTCTTCCTCAACGCTTCCCTGTTTCTCTGCAGTTTGACGGCACCATCCTCCTGATCACTCTGCTGGTGCTGTTTCTATTGCTGGCTCTGCTGTTTATGTGGTGGTTCTGGCCGCTTTGCTGCACTGTAGTAAGTCATCGCCTCATTTACTGTAAACATCAGTCTTCATACGTTCTCACAACATATCTTCCAGTACTGTGTTATTCTGGGAGCCAAAGGCCTATGGATTTGCGGTAAAGACTGAGGTTGAGTGATTTAAGGTGGAAAACTGGTCAATTTGTCTCCAGCGAGGTCATGATTTAACATGCCGTTCTGTTTTATGTGTATAATGTGACTTGTGTTTGTGGTTATGTGATTATTTGACATGTCTTTCCACAGGTGATCAAGGAACCTCCACCTCCTCCACCTCCAGAGCCAGTAAGTTACAGCTTTATCTGCTCCTATCCAAGTTTGTCCAAAATCTGATTAGATGATCTTTGGACCGAGCCACAAAGAAATGACTGAACGGAGTTTTGATATTTGCTTCCATTCCCAAGAAATGCCTCTCCAAAGTAGACCGCGTCTGTGTTTGTTGACGTGTGCTAGTTAGCTTAGCATGCTAGTTAGTTAACAATCTAACCAATCATGATGCCGTCCAATGTTGCTCTTGAGTTATTAGGTTAACCATAGTTAACTATAATCTGCGTTAGCATTAAGGTAGCTTCACATACTAATCTGGTTAACATGCAAAATAATGTTTTTTTGTGAGCTGATTCTCACACTGAAACCTCTCCTCAGCAGCCTGGTGAAGGTGCATGAGCGACTAGCTCAATGTGTTACACCACAGATCCCCAACACTTCATGTCGTGGGTTCGAAAGTGTGACACATGCTGTGACCAGAAGCAGTGCAAAAGTTGCATCTGTTCCAGAAATGGACTTTTCCAGAATCTGTACTTCTGTTCATTTTGAGTTCATTATCACCTGTGCTTCTATGTAAACAGAGCTTTATGTGTGCTATATATACACATATGTATGTATGATCTTGTTTGGGAGTGAGGGGTGGATACTCCAATCGAGATTTTATCTACGGTATCAATTCTTTTGCATTCATTTTGTGTATCAAGCATTAAACCATGTGTATTGTGCAATGCTCAAAAAAATCCTAATAAAAAAAATAATAATCCCCAAAATCAGCCAAGGGCTTGGCCCCGGTAATTGCTCCAATTTACATTTGACTGTAAAAAATGACATGTAATTTTTAAATAATATTTAAACATTATTTTGTAATGTTATATTCATTAATTTACACCAATTTACATTTTACTGTGAAATTTACATTTTACTCTTCTGTAAAGCATTAAATGTCACAGACGGAGCACGTTGATAAATATTTATGGGTCTCTAGTAGACCATAGCAGTGATGAGAGAGAGATTGACTGAGCTGAGATTACGTGCATCTGATACAGCATTCATTCTTCATCTCAGTCTCATATTCACAATAAAACATTAGTTTGAATGTCCGCTGAGGAAAGCGATATCTTTGTCGTATTATCCTTTCATCTGTTAAGGGTGATTTCCGATGACAGTGCTGCTCAGTGCAATTGTTGGCTGCTTGTTGAAAGTAAAAATAGCTTCCTTGTTTAAACCGCGTTTCAGTTTCTTTCAATATAAAAGTACTGCTGACTCACTAATAAAAACAGACTCTTGTCGCCATCTAGTTTTCAGAACAATGTAACTAACCAACACTAACGTACACACACCGTTTCCCAATACTAAATACTATTATTAAATACTACTATTATTAATATGAATTAATATGCTGACGCCCTGGAGCTCACATCTCCAAAAATGTTGAAGCTAATTTTCAAATAGACGTTATCTTTATTAACAAACTGCATATTTGAAGTTTAAACAAGTACATTCTTGCCTAAGAAAAAACGTATTTTATAAAAACACATAGCTGCCTTTTTATTTTTGTAAGGATATGAGTTTAAAAAAAAACAAGATAAGAAGTGCGATGTATTTTTTTTAAGTCTTCAGCCTTCTGTGTCTCAATCCGCTCCCTAGTTCAGTAGTAAGTACACTACTTAGTGAGGTCAGCCATGTTCTTTTTGTTAGTAACTTACAGTACGTGTGACTGTAATTGAACTATAAATAATGAGTAGCATGTTGCTTGAAAAGGTACAGTTTCAAATCAGATCAGATCAGATATCTCGTCTTCTGTATTCGGTAGCAAAACCCGTGTCAACATCTAAACCACAGCAGAGTTAGAAATAACTGAATTTTCTTAGTGTGAGATTTATAAAGAGAGTTTAATGAAAACCATCAGATGATTTTGAGTAACAACATCAACATTTCAAAGAAGCGCTGGCAGATGTTTCGTGCTTCTGCGAATGATGTAAGATGTTTTTGGTCTTCAGGAGTCAGATGATGAGGATGGGACGCCAAAGAAGAAATGGCCCACGGTGGACGCCTCGTATTACGGCGGTCGAGGAGTCGGAGGAATTAAACGAATGGAGGTGGGATTCCTCAAAAGAGGAGATGCAATCTTAGAAAAATGTGTCATGTGATTATTACTGAAATAACAAATTCATAACACTCTCTGAACTTCACTAAATACAGTGTAGCTGTTGGAAGAATAATTGTCTTGTAGTGATTATATATAAGAAGTCTCTTCTGCTCACCAGGGCTGCATTTATTTGATCAAAAATACAGTAAAAATGTGAAATATTATTACAATTTAAAACAGCTGTATTTTATGTGAATCTCTGTTAAAATGTAATTTATTTCTTTGATCAAAGCTGTATTTTCAGCATCATGACTCTGAAGACTGCAGTAATGATGCTGAAAATACAGCTGCGCATCACAGAAATAAATTACATTTTACACTATATTAAAATAGAAAACAGCTGTTTTAAATTCTAATAATATTTCACATTTTTACTGTATTTTTTATCAAATAAATGCAGCCTTGGTGAGCAGAAATACATATATTTCAAAAATGTTTAAAATTTTAATTATTCCAAACTTTTGACTGGTAGTCTATATAATTTAATATACAGTATATATATGTGTGTGTGTGTGTGTGTGTGTGTGTGTGTGTGTACACACATACACACACAACCAGATTTCACTCAGATTTATAATTGAAAAGTAATTTCAAGTTGCTAGAAGTCTTCTAGAAGTGAAATATCAAAACATCTTAGAAGGAAACTGAAAACTGAAAGGCATGCTTTTTGCATTTGCTGAAGCTCTGTAGCAGGTTTCAGAAGATCTGATCTGATGTTTTGCCTCTGGTCCAGGTTCGCTGGGGAGGGAAGGGCTCTACCGAGGAGGGAGCCAAGCTGGAAAAACCCAAAAACGCTGTCATAAAGATGCCTGAGCATGAGTTCGAACCCTTTGAACCCAAGCCCAAGAAACCAGACCACAGGAAGCCAGCTCGAGACAGGAAGTGGTATTCTCCCATTAGGGTAAAGAAGCTTTGTGACTGTCATTATCGTTTATGAAGCTGCTGGTGTTCAAAGCACATTGTAAGTGTTATTGTCTCCGGTTCAGGGTAAACTCGACGCGATCCTGGCTCTTTTCAGACGTGGATATGATCAAGTTTCACTTATGAGGCCACAGCCGGGAGATCATGTGAGTATCTAGATGATCATTATCTTTCGTCCAGAAGTATGATGTCAAACAAACTCCTCCTAACCTCAAAAATCAACATCCTGTGGACTTTCTGACTCATTTCCTTACCTTTCATTTGTTAGGCACAGCTTGCCACCTGCGTCAAATCACTAGCCATAAAACCGAAATAAAACAAACGTTGACGCTTTCCAGACAGTCCGACTCTTACATATGCAGAGCAGCCACACGGTTTGGCTTCTCCGTGTCAAATCGCAGGTTATCGGATCTGATTTAGAGTTTTTACACAAGCGTTTTGAAATGAACTATCTCCAGGTGTGAGTTAAACCGTTTCATATGTATGCAAGAAAAACGTTTTTAACTGGAATTCCATGTTTAAGAGCATCTGCCAAATTTAGCAACCAAGGAGTCGTTAAGCCGTTCATAATCAATGCATACAATGGTTCTGGTCGAGTTTTTGAGCCAGCTGATTTTAATCGCCTCGGGCGAAAGGTTGCATGACGCAAAGTTTCTCTGCGGAGGAATGGTTTCCAGCTCCTCGTCCTGTAAAGCCTGGGCCTCTCCGCTGCTCTGTGGTTTGTGACGAGAGGCCTGAAAAATGCCCAGACTGACGCTCTCGTTCTTTCTGAGTATGGAAAACAAATGAAACGTGCATCATTTCCTGTCTAAAACTGCATTAAGAGGGCATAAACTAAATCCAGCAGTGCTTCTGCTGTGGAAGAAAAGGTGAAAACAAGGTCATGCCAATGCTTTTACGAGAATCTCTAAAGATTTACTTAAGACGAAGAAAAGACAGTCAGGTTATACTTGATCAATATTCTTAGTATTAATGAATAATGTATTATATATGCAGTGCCACACTACAAAACTAAAATTGTATAATGCTTCTGAAAGAAGTCTCTTCTAAGGCTGCATTTATTTGATTAAAAATGCAATAAAAATTGTATTGTGAAGAGCGTTATTATAGTTAACTAAAACCATAAAAGAATTGTTATGTGAAATAAAATAAACATTACAAATGAAATGTAATAAAATAAATATATAATATAATAAATATAAAAGGTTTTTTTAAACAGAAATTTAAAAAAATATAAAAAATCTATGTAGACATTATATATATTTAAAACTAAAAAAAAAATAATAATAAAACAACAAAATTACTTAAAATTAAAAATGAAGCAGAAAATGCAACAATAAAAACTAATTCTAAATATTTAAATATAATATAATATAATATGTATTATAGTATATTTCAGGTAGCTGTCAAAGCAACATTTATTATCTTTATTCGATTTAACTTGAGGTACTAAATTAACTAAAGCTTAAACTGAAATAAAGATTTATAAAAAACTATACAGACATATTTAAAAGCAAATAACTAATAAACATTACGAAACACACAACAAAATTACTAAAACTTGAAAATGAAAATAAAAAATAGAAAATACAAATTCAAAAATATTTTTAAAAATGCTATAACTGTATCACAATGATACTGAAATTGTGAAATATTTCGACAACTGTTTTCTATTTGAATATTTGGAAAATAAATGAAATCGTCATGCTTTCCGGACTAAAACTGTAATAAGAGAACAAAATGTATGCCGCAGTGCTTCCGCTGTGGAATAAGAAATAAATGTCATCAGTTTCTGTTTAATTAATAATGCATTATATACGGTCAAACATTTTTTGTTATGTTTTGTAAGTCACTTACGCTCAACAAAACTGTACAAATGTAATTCTATGTGTGACATTATGAAAGTAAAATGAGCTGTAAATTGTGCACAGTAATGCCGGAAGTGATTATTAAGAAAGTAATTAGTACATATATGCTCATGTTTTTATTCATTTTTATTTCAGTTTGAGTTGTTTTAGTACATCAAGTCAAACTTAATTAAAGTGAAAAACGTTGTCATGGCAGCCAGCTGAAATAAAAAAGTTATACTTGTATTTAAAAGATCGTATATTTATTTTTGGTCACACTTTATATTAAGTGGCCTTAATTACTATGTACTTATTGTGTTCATATTGTATTGCAAAACACTTCTGCTGTTATTGAGGTGGGATACGGGTAATTATAAATGTAATTAGAGAAATGTATTACAGATGTAATTACATGCAGGTATTTTTTTTAAAATACAAGTACAATGTAAAAACATGTATGTACACAATAAGTGCATTGTACCAAATGATTAATTTAAATGTAAGTACATTAGTTAAGGTATTAGTTAACATAGTTAAGGCCACTTAATATAAAGTGGGACCTTATTTTTTAAATATATATTTAATATTTCATTTATTTAAAGTAACAAAAAAATTTTAATGGTTTTAGTTTTAGTGAACTATAAAAACCCTGGTTTAAAGGTGCCCAGGCATTTTTTTCGAGCAGGGTTTGGGGTTATAGAGGACTTTCAGAGTCTTTCCATGATGCATTATTTACAATTCTGGGTGATTTCATCTGTGGTTTTCACAGAGCTCCAGCCAGTTTGAGAGATCATCTGTGTGTGTGTGTGTGTGTGTGTGTGTGTGCGTGCGTGCGTGAGCTAAAGAGAGAACGACTGGAAACCGGGAGTGAGTAATGCTTGCGTATTGGAAAGCATCCAGCAGATGAGCGCAGTGATGTGACGCGCGTGCTTCTTCTTCTCTCCTCAGGGTCGATGCATTAACTTCCAACGAGTCAAAGAGGAGGCAGCGGCGGCCAAAGCTCCTCCTCGAGCTCAGAGCCCAGCTCCACCTCCTCCAGACTACCAGCCCGTCTCCAACCCCGTCAGCGCACCTCCGCCCGGACCTCCGCCCGCCCGCATCCCACCCTGTCCCCCGCCGACCCGAACCCCGCCGAGACCCTGAGAGAAACATCCAGCCCTCAGTGCAATCCATCCTACGGCCAAACCAAAAACTACACTTCCATAATGCACTTAAAGTGCTCTATTTTCACGCACTCATTTTGTACTTAATATACTAAACATGATTCTTTTTTAAGATAAACTTAAGATCAACTAAGTGTGCTATTTTGGGACACCATGAATATGAACTAAATCCCTGTATTTAAAAAACGTATTTAGTGACCACTTGTAGTACACTTGAACCATCTTTCATACACTAGTACACTCAAGTGTACTACATGTGGTACCTAAATGCATTTTTTAAATACAGAGATAGTATGTTAAAAGTGCATTTTAGTTCATATTCATAGTGTCCCAAAATAGCACACTTAGTTGATCTTAAGTTTATTTTAAGAAGCACTAAATAATCATGTTTAGTATATCAAGTACAAAATGAGTGCGTGAAAATAGAGCACTTTAAGTACATTATGGAAGTGCACTTTTGTTTAACCTGGGAAACCAAGAAACCCACACGCTATTTATCGCTCAGCTTCGATTAGGATGCGCTGTGTCGTTTGTTGCTGGACAGCAAAAAAATGTAAGAAAAGCAAAAAGAAATAACTGTCGTGACAAAAATTCAACTACTGAGTTTTCCGTACGCAGATTAAGAGAGACCGTTTTCAGCTTTGTGCTTCATGTACAGTGTTCCTATGAGCTTCTGATGTCCAAAGTAACCAGTATTAGATGCTATGTTATATTGTTAGTGCCTCTGGAGTATTTAGATTTGTTTATGCAGTGTTGAGTCACAGATTTTACAGTCGTTGAGTTGCAGGTTCTCTCAGGTGAGTCTCTGATCCTGTACAAAGGGAATATAATTGCATGTCAAAATGTGAGAGGAATGCAAGTGATGAGCGCGTAAAGGCAGGTTTGAACCATTTCTTTTACTGTAGATTGAGGATTATTGTCTTAGTATGTCACAAGCTTCTTCGTTTAGGCACAGCTGATGTGCAGGGTTTGTCTTAAATCATGCAGTTGCTGGAATTCTGACAGATTCTCGAAGGTGCAAAAGTGGGATGCAAGAACGGTTTCGATTGTATGCCGGATCTTTAGTTGCACTGAAAAAATGGTAACCTACAGTTGAAATTGAATGGTTTTGTTCAAATGACAAAATAGTGTTTAGCATCACTGAATCAACCTAAATGCATGCATTTATACCAACAAAAATCACTTTTATAGGGTTAAAAATAGCTTTTTAAGGTAACAATTTCCGGTTACCGCTTTTTACAGTGTGGGTGAATGTCATGAAAATATGTCCAGGTCACGTTTCACACCAGAATAAAAAAAGAGAAATATTTTTCCCATTATGACATTATTTTCATGTCAATTAAGAGCATTTAAGCCCAAAATTCTCATTACTGTATTGCATCAAGAATAATATTTTGTAATTAACTTTATCCTCAATAGTGTTTTTATTAGATTATCAGTATCGTAATACAATATTTTTAGCGCACACACACACACACACACACACTCACACACACACACACACACACACTCACACACTCACACACACACACACACACACACACACACACACACACACACACCTCAGACATATCCATCCATAAAAAGTGTCTCACACGGCTCTGGGGGGTGAACAAAGGCCTCCTGTAGCAAATCGATGCGTTTTAGTAAGAAAAATATCCATATTCAAAACTTAATAATCACTTTAATGTTCATATACACCTAGGATGACTTGAGGGTGAGTAATTTATAGGCTAATTTTCATTTTTGGGTGAACTAACCCTTTAAGCACGGGAGTAATTATTCACAGGAAAAAGCTGAGACTTGTTTCCAAGTATTTTCATAAATAGACCCCAGACAAGCCAGACATTATGCAAATGTGTTTGATGAAGACGCTCACATTCCTGGTCAAGGCTTTGTGCTGGGTTCATCATGTCATGTCTTGATTACAGTGTTTTCACTCCAAAGCGTCTCGTCAGACTGCACTCTCTATACTTGTCTTCTGCGCTCCGTCTGTCCTCACTAATTGCTTTGGCTAACCGAGAAACATCTGTGTCTCTGTGTGTTACCTTGGAGACCAGGACATCCAAATAGCAGGACGGAGGAGCGCAGGAGAAGTTCAGATGGGGTTGTAATGTGAGAAGGGCTCCGAAAAGCCTGACAATCAGCACATTCCTTTCCCTTGGCCCGGGGTTTTTGAGCTGAAAAATATCAGTGAGTGTCGGTGGACGCGGTCAGGCCGTGCATAAACAGAGCCGAGGGGGATTCACAGCTCAGCCTGCAGCGCATGACCACAGACGGAGGAGGAATAGCGCGGACACAGGCCTTGGATTCGGCAACCGGAGAAAATAACGGCCTGCTACCGTGTCTGACATTTGAAAAGCTTATTACTAGGAAGCTTTCTTCGTATAATTTATTTATTTGCATAAATTTAGTTAAAATGTATTTTAAAGACTACAAGGTCATAGAAGTTGAATGCATATAAAAAAAAATCTGTTTCTTTGTTTGTCTTTTTTTTTTTTATTGTTTTAAAAAATGTATGTTTAGATTGAAAGCATTAGTAAGTTGAGCGAAAAATAAAAGAAATAAAGATTCTAATAATAATAATAATGTATATTAATGTATTAATGTATATAATGTATGTATACACACACACACACACATATATATAGCCTATATACAGGCTACACATGTATATGTGTGTGTGTGTGTGTGTGTGTGTGTGTGTGTGTGTGTGTGTGTGTGTGTGTGTGTGTGTGTCTAAATACATCTGCAGAGACTACTAACAGACTTCCGTAGAAATTATTCTCCTGACAGTAAGTGCATGCTTTGTGTGAATAGTCATTGTTTTGCTCTCTGAATGCGGCTGTTCTCACACCTGTGCTGCTGTCTGAGTTTATCATCTGCCCACACAGCACATTGTTCCCAGAATTCCACAGCGGAAAACACCTCCCATTGTTCACCCTCTTCCTACAGCGGGCTGTTCTTCCCCCAATCCTTCCCATGTAGCAGATTGATGCCTCCATATATATATATATATATATATATATATATATATATATATATATATATTTGCT
>NW_015506752.1:240408-253166 GCF_001515645.1 Sinocyclocheilus grahami
CCCACTCCCTCCCATGTAGCAGATATATGTCTATATATATATATATATATATATATATATATATATATATATATATATATAGTTGCTGTGCAAAATATCTCTTTAGTCACATTCAGGGTTATTACCGTCAACTAAAACTGAAACCATTCAAAAAATGACTTGAAATAAAGCAAACGTAAATTATCAGAAATTTTAAACAATATTTCAGCTAGTTGTCACAGCAACATTTCATTTATTTTAAGTTGAAGTATCAAACTAACTAGAACTATATGAACTAAAACTTATTTAAAGGTTTTTATAAAAGGTTAATTTAGGTTTGTATAAAATGTTTAGTTTTTTTTACACATTTTGGGGATAATATTTTTTTAAATAATTTAATTTTTTAAATATATTATAGAATTAATTTATCTGCAGGAAAACAACATTAAAACTATACACATACACATATGTATATAACTTGCTCTGATTGCACACAGGTGTTTCTAATTACCTCACTCATTATATAACACTCACTCTAACCACATTTCTCTGCTGAGTATTGTTTAGCCTGTACCCCTTTCCGAGTCTCCGTGTTTTCTTTGTTTTGCCTTGCCTTGCCTGTTTTTGATCTTTGCCTGGTTTCCTGGATTTCTCCCTCTCGTCTCGCCCCTGTGATTCTGTCTGCTCATCGGTGACCTACGCTAGCCCTGTGACTATTCTTGTGTTTTGCCCTCCATATACCTGTTTGCCAGTGTTTTGACCCTGCCTGTTTTCTACGTCTCTAAAATAAAGCCTGCATATGGATCCACATGTCTCACGTCTGGTCAGCCCCGTTACAGAATACTCAGCCCAACAAGGATCCAGCAGCTTTTCTGAGGAGCATTGGCCAGGTATGGACACCGCAAGAATTTTGTTAGCCCTTAAACAGGGTCCACGATCACTGGAGAACTATATCCGAGAGTATTTAGCCATCGCTCACTATTCTGAGTTACCGGACTGTTTATTGATAGAGTTTTTCTGCGATGGCATAAATCAACCTCTGAGGGCTAAGCTTAGGCGCGAGGGTCCACGTTCATCACTCGCTCAGTTCATGGATTATGCTTTGCTGACGGCTGGGTCAGCATTCACTGTGGGTGTCACGGAGGAAGAACGCGATGCAATGTGTGTGACTGAAGTGGTGGCTGTACCAGAGCACGCTCACAAAATGGCGGCAGCAGGGGCGCCTGATCGCAAGATGGCGGCCACACCAGAGCACGCTCACAAGATGGCAGCGACAGCAGAGTACACTCACAAGATGGCGGACACAACCGCATCTAGTCTAGTCACAGCTGTTCTTCGGGGAGCAGCAGCTCATTTGCATTTAAAGAGACGGGCACGAAAACAGCGTGTTTCTGCTTCCACTCAAAATAGGCATTTTCAAAATGATATAATAAATGATCTGTGGAGTATTTTGAGCTGAAACTTCACACACACATTCTGGGGACACCAGAGACTTATATTACATATTGTAAAAAGGTGCATATGTCTCCTTTAAAAGCACTGAACAAGCTCGCCTGACACTGAGAATGTATGAACGACTTCATATAAAACACAAATCTGGTGATTTAGACCTTCATCTACAGTAGAGCCGATAGAGATGGGAAAACATCCCTCTCTGCAGAGCTCTTATGAGCGGGAAACACAAGAACACACGGCTCCTTGTGAGTTCACATCAATGGAGGCGTTTTCCCAGGCCTGCAGTGCCATGAATGCGTATTTGCTCGTGTGTAGGAGAGCGTGGCGAGTCGATGAATGTGTCATTGAGACGCAGCACACGTCCTCATCTCTCCCGGCTATAAACGCTTTCTTCTTCCTGAGGCATTTATCTCATTACTCATCATTCCCACCATCTTAGGGACGTTTGTGGGCCGCAGCTGTTGTGTTTTACTGCCTAGCAAGCAGATCTGAATCCTAACCTAACCTAAACAGGGCTGCAGCTATGTAAGGGACCACGCCGTGGTGAAAGGGTTATTTTCAGTGAACCTGATCCAGAGACATTTTAGTGTTTTTTTAACATGAATGCGTATTTGCTCGTGTGTAGGAGAGCGTGGCGAGTCGATGAATGTGTCATTGAGACGCAGCACACGTCCTCATCTCTCCCGGCTATAAACGCTTTCTTCTTCCTGAGGCGTTTATCTCATTACTCATCATTCCCACCATCTTAGGGACGTTTGTGGGCCGCAGCTGTTGTGTTTTACTGCCTAGCAAGCAGATCTGAATCCTAACCTAACCTAAACAGGGCTGCAGTTATGTAAGGGACCACGCCGTGGTGATGATCCAGAGACATTTTAGTGTTTTTTTACCTCTATGTGGGTTCATCACCTACGTGTGTAGGAGAGCGTGGCGAGTCGATGAATGTGTCATTGAGACGCAGCACACGTCCTCATCTCTCCCGGCTATAAACGCTTTCTTCTTCCTGAGGCATTTATCTCATTACTCATCATTCCCACCATCTTAGGGACGTTTGTGGGCCGCAGCTGTTGTGTTTTACTGCCTAGCAAGCAGATCTGAATCCTAACCTAACCTAAACAGGGCTGCAGCTATGTAAGGGACCACGCCGTGGTGAAAGGGTTATTTTCAGTGAACCTGATCCAGAGACATTTTAGTGTTTTTTTAACTCTATGTGGGTTCATCACCTACAGAAACACTCAAACATGTGCATGGGTCAACGACGTGATGCTCGTGTAATGTCTAGATTTATTAATTCAGAGGTATTTTTTAAAAATTGAGTAATAAATAAGCTTTCCATTGATGTATGGTTTGTTAGGATCGGACCATATTTGAAAATCTGCAAAAAAATCTAAATATTGAGAAAATCATCTTTAAAGTTGTTCAAATGAAGTTCTTAGCAATGCATATTACTAATCAAACATTAAGTTTTGATATATTTACGGTAGGAGATTTACAAAATATCTTCATGGAACATGATCTTTACTTAATATCCTAATGATTTTTGGCATAAAAGAGAAATGTATAATTGTGACCCATACAATGTATTGTTGGCTATTGCTACAAATATCCCCCAGCGACTCAACACTGCTTTTGTGCTGCAGGGTCACATATAGCTATGATATTTCTGAATTAATAATTCATAATGTAATGTAAACACACACACACACACACACACAATATAAAACGAATTAATCAGAAGATAAATAAAAAAATTGGCAATTTTTACTGTTCAATTTGTTAACAAATTACATTAAATAGAAAAATCATTTTTAAATGTTTATTAATCTTAATGTTAATTTCAAAATTTATTAATATTCATAATTAAAATCAAAAGTTGTATTTGTTAACATTTAACATCATTTAAACCTGAGCAAACACAAACTAACAAAATAATATGAAACAAAATATCAGTTTCTAACATGAACAAAGATGAATAAATACTGTACTAAATGTATCGCCCGTTGTTAGTTTATGCATCAGTTAACTGATTGGACCTCACTGTGTGTTACCAAAAATACATAAAGTAAACAAATAATACAACTTTTTAAATAATTAAATGTTTTAGACAATAATGATTAAGATGTGTACACTAATACGGAATTGTAAGGAAAACATTTATTACTTTTTAGTTATTAAATGTATATATATATATATATATGATATATACTGACCCTTTTCTTTTTATTTAATGATCTATACATTTCAGAACGAGAAAACATCTGTCACATCCTCAAACATCAGCATAATAAAAACATCTGGAAATATCAATAACCTACCTGTACACAACAATATTGCACAAGCCAAAATCAATACACTTCAGAAGTATTTCTTTGCAAATGCCGCCATCTTGTGGCTGCTGATGACACGTGGTATTGTTAAAAGCGCTATATAAATAAAGGTGACTTGACTTGACTTGACTTGACGTGTGAGGTTCAAAAAGCGCGCCATATTTTCCCGTGGGCGGGAAGAAGGTCAAAGCACGCGAAGGTTTCTCAGTCAGAGCTTCGAGAGAATCAGGAACAAAACCAGGAAGACTAAACCCCGAATCAGGCGCTTTAACGGGGTGAGACCGCTCTCTACACGGACTCCAGCAACACCAGTTTGTTCCAGACTTCCACTGGAGCCATAACACCATAACATTGTGAGCGCAACACAACTCCGCACACATCTTCCGGTTACAGAGCTTAGAGCGGACGCCATCTTGAATTTTACGCGGGTAAAAACGAGGCTGAGATGTTTGGAATTTTCAAAACTCACTTTTTCGAGTTTTTGTCATTGAAAGTCTTTTAGAAATAGGCCTATGTTTTGTCCGCTAAACAATCGAAATGTTAAACTACTTCAGTCTCGCTTTCATTCCCGTCAGAAATTAAATATGGCGCTATCCTGATAATGGATTGTTCTCAAATATCATTACGGTTATGGAAATATTGGACCTTCGTTTACTTGTATCAGTTATCATACTTTTTAATATTTAATTTAATAATTATTATTTCATATTTAACTTGTTAGATATCATATACATAGTAATACAAATTAAAACGTAATATTTTCTACAAAATAGTAAAACTTGAGACAATTTCCAAGAACTGTATTGTGTACAGTATGGTTACTAATAAATACTATAACGACAACAATACGTACTTTTATACCAACTTGTCCTACACACACAACACGCGTCTTGCTGCAGAGGAAACTGAACAATAGCTGATCTGAGAACATGTGGAAATAATTAAGTTTACTGACAAACATGTCTGCTTTCCCAGCTGTTAACTTTAATTGACAATTAAAACATCTGAAAAACTAATTACCTTGTAAATGTACATAACTTTTGTAAAATAGGCCGTAAGCAAATTTAGGTAAGAATTTCACACTTTATCTCTTAATAATATACAGATATTCATCTATGAAGGGTTTATGAAAAGTTCATGTGTTCTGTGGGTGGGATATTTCTGCCATGCGAGAACAACACAATCATGCTTTGGTAAACCATAATGATAACAAAAGTCATAATTATGAGATATGAAGTCAATTATGACAAAAAGTTGAAATTTTGACGAAAATAATTGACAAACAAACAAGTCAACATTATGAAATGTCAATTATAAGATAAAAACTCTATAAGATAGTCATGGGAACATTTCCGGAAACTTTCCAAAAATCCCTGGAATATTCAAAAAAAAAATTCCGAAAATTTCTGGAATGTTTGTGAAATTTACTGGAAATGTTCCACCTTTTTGCAACCCTACGTGATTCAGTAAAACATGATTATTTTCGTATGCGGCAGAAACGGCTTCCGTACACTCGGGCTTGAGTAAAGAGCGATAGCTTCTTATATTCTGGGATTTGAATGAAAAATGTCCAAAGTGCGTTTCCTGAAATTGTCCCAACACAGATCCACATCTATGGCTTCCTAGCAGCTTCCTCAGTCAAATCTGGAAACTTCATGTCATGAGACACACCTAAATCCACATCACATCAGACATGCATTCAAGCAGAGATGGCAAACAATACATAAAGAAAGCATTGAATGCAGAAGAATTGTCGTATCGAACCATGCACCTAGAATGACAGCAGAAATAACAGCAAGGTTTCTCTTCGCAGTCTCAAATCTAAAACCATTATAATCACAATCAGCACATGTTTGTAAAGCATGTGGATGAACACAAGACCTATCCCTGTATCGTCACTATAACCCTTTAAATGATCTTCTGACATTTTACACTCATTTTTTAATATTACTAACAAGTGTAGCAATGTTTTTTTTTCTTCTGCCATGTCAGAAAGACAAAGCAGATGCTGATGAGAGAATAACGATATCCTTAACAGTGTCGGGCGTAACGCATTACAAGTAACGCGAGTTACAAGTAATCAGATTACTTTTTTCAAGTAACTAGTAAAGTAACGAATTACTTCTTAATTTACAAGAGAATATCTGAGTTACTTTTTCAAATAAGTAACGCAAGTTACTTTCCCCCCCCCAATTTATTGATTGACAGCTCTGGTGTTGCCATGGTGACAGAAATCAGATGTTAGTGTAGTTCTAAAATAAATATGAATACGCATTAATTCATCTCTCTCACAAAAACCCCCACAGATTCAGTATTCCTCAAAATGAATAAAAATAATGAAACTCAGAATATGACGCAAACCTGCAATAATTAAATGTTAAACAACACAAATATGCTTTATGTATTTAATCCCATTCTATTAGCTTCTGAGCTTCGATGATGCAGTTCAAGCGTACTAATAAGCACACATTACTCTAGACGAACATCTGTGTGTCTTTGTTTATTGCTGAAGTGTTGAAATGTCTTCTTCTGCATTCTACTGTACTTTCCCTTCAGCCTGAGGCGCATTCCTTTCACTTTTGGTGTGAAAGGCTTTTATATTTGCCAAAAATAGAACTTTTTTTATTTTAAAATCAAACAAGCAAGCCCTGTCCAGATTTTAAAAGTAACGTAACGCATTACTTTCCATAAAAAGTAACTAAGTAACGTAATTAGTAACTTTTTTATGGAGTAACGCAATATTGTAACGCATTACTTTTAAAAGTAACTTTCCCCAACACTGATCATTAGCATCTATTTGGGCTGTTGTCACAGCATTAGGGTTTCATATTGTGTTGACTAAGGACAGGTTTATGGAGACAGCCGAGTGAATTTTTGGACTAAACAATGTTCGTAGGTTTTCTTGCCGATACTCGAAGCTGTGTTGTCTCCTCAGGGCATGTGCTTTACAACGTGCAGGACCGGGACTGTTCCAGGTTAAAGGGACAGTTCACCCAAAAATTTAAATTGTCATTATTCACTCAAACCCGTGTGACTTCTGCTATCTTCTGCAAAGCACAAAAGATAAAGAAATGCTTCTGCTGTTGTTTCTGTACATGAATTGATAGCCGGTGGGCTCCAAAACAACACTGGACCACACTGGCTTTTATTATGAAATAAAAATGAGAACATTTTGAAAAGAAGCCAAAAGTATGAGATAAAAAGCAACATTATGAAAAGTCAAAATTGAGATCGTAATTCTGGCAAATATTTAAACTTGCAAAATACGTATAAGCCAAAATTGAGAAGTTATAAGTTGTGATTTTTGTCAGAGTTATGACTTATCTAAATTTTGAGATGGTATCATACTAGTAGTCATATTTTTGACTTGTCAAGTTGAAATTTTTGTCAGAATTATGATCTCAAGTCAACATGACTTTTTTTCATAATTTTCAATCTCGATTGCAAAATATCCATTTTGACTTTTTATCTCATAATTATTACTTTCTCATAATGCCTTATTTCATAAACATTACCTTTTATATCATAATTTCAACTTTGTGTCAAACAAAATAACATTGGACTACAATGACAAAAACAAAAACAAAATGTAAGACACATTTTCAGATTTTGAAAGAATTTTCATTTTCTGTTGAACAATCCCTTGAATCTACTGCATACCGTCAATTACTAAAGTAAACACCACATGGATTTACAAGTGCATAAATGTTAAAATGGAGTAAAAAAAATTTCTGATGATGCAATTTGCATGCCCAGTGAAACTTGTGCAATTTGCAATGATAAATTAATGTGATTTCTCTCATCCATAAATCTTCACGTATCTTTTATGCTTAAAAACAACAGAGGAAAGTAGTAACCCAAAGTAGAAGGAATGGCGTGATGCTAGAAACACGCCGGCGCTCGGGAGACTCAGGCTAATTAGGAACAGTTGCCGTTAAGTTAATGAGCTGTTTCTAACCGGTGTGGTGTGCGCTGCGCTGAGAGTCACACGGTGAAATAATCAGGAGCAGAAAACCTTTAGTAAAAGAAACAACATTAAAATGAACAGACATTGAGGACCAAGCGTCGCAGGCCTGATACTGATACAGATGCGACGAATGTGTTGAAATGTTGCAATGCATTCTCAAAATATAACAGCCTCGTAATGCCACTGATAAATGTTTAAGAATCATCAAAAAGTCTTCGTCTAAGTGATTACAAAAAGCAGGGTAAAGACTGGAATAGTACAGAATATAATCTCTCAAAATGGTAGCAATATCGACTGCTTGCAGCGTAACAGCACTATAAAAGACGAAGTCTGGTAGCGCGTCCAATCTTCCTTTAGGAGGCAGCAATACGGTTTCATCTACAAGATGATCTGTAATCTACGATGTGAAGCATCGTCTCAGTGAGCCTTTTAGCAGTGCCTCGCGTCAGCGAACGTGTCCGAATTGTAGATTGTAGACATCGGATGAACGACATCAGCATCTTTGTCCGGTTTTAGGATTGCATAGAAAGTACAGTTGTGCTCAAAGACGTCAGTCCTGAAATACACAGGAAAAAAGGGGTTTAAAATTGTACCTTTTGGGGTACAACAGCTTGTCCCTGGAGCAGTACCCTTAAAAGGACATATTTGTAACTTTTTTACCCCTAATAGGTACATATTAGTACCTTAGAGTAGTAATACTCTATACATCATCTAAAGCTGAATAAATAAGTTTTCCATTGATGTATGGTTTGTTAGGATAGGACAATATTTGGCTGAAAATCTGGAATCTGAGGGTGCAAAAAAATCTAAATATTGAGAAAATCATCTTTAAAGTTGTCCAAATGAAGTTCTTAGCAATGCATATTACTAATCAAACATTAAGTTTTGATATATTTACGGTAGGACATTTACAAAATATCTTCATGGAACATGATCTTTACTTAATATCCTAATGATTTTTGGCATAAAAGAGAAATGTATAATTGTGACCCATACAATGTATTGTTGGCTATTGCTACAAATATCCCCCAGCGACTTAACACTGCTTTTGTGCTGCAGGGACACAGATGTCTTTTTAAAGGTACTGCTCCAGGGACAAGCTGTTGTACCCCAAAAGGTACAATTCTGGCCCCTTATTTTTCTGTGTACACAAAGCGAGTGAAAGTGACCGAACGTGCCTCGTAAGCGAAATAAAGCCAGCATTTACTCTTCTTTCAAGGCACGACTATTCTAAGATACTCAAGTGTGCAAAATGAAGCTCAAGTTCGATTATCTTAAAAGGGGAGAGATCGCTTTCAGAGGACGGTTTTGCGGGATATGCAGTCAAGAGACTCGAATCAGTGCCAAATTCACGCTGATCCGCTGCGTTTGGTTTATTTGTTTCTCCAGATGTTCACAGATTTTTTTTTCCTCCAGAGCATGTTAAAACAGCAGGGTCAAGTTGCTCGATGTTCTCGATTCAGTTTTGTGCGAAACGTGTTGCGGTTCGAAGGTCTCTCAGCTGCTGTGGTTTGGTCCTTTAACCCTTTGTAGTCCATCCTAGTGGTTCGGCGTGGGCTGGTTCACGATGACCTGGATAACAAAGTCCTTCTGGATCTTGGTGTCTTGCAGGCGGGTCTTGTCTGTGAGGAGCTTCCCGGAGAAGAACCAGCGCTGGTGGGCCAGGTCGATGTCCTCCTGAGCTTGCAGCTGTTTTTTGAGCAAGCCGATGGTGTCGGTCATGCTGGCGTTTAGACGCACGTCTTTGCAGGTGGAGAGCCGTACTTTCAGCTGGAACTCTTTCTTCTGTGTGGTCGGGGGCTCGGGGTTGTCTGACAGATCGTCTTCACTTCTTTCGGTGATCAGATTGATCGGCGGAGCCAGGCAATAAACCGGTAGCTGGTAACGGTTTCCGAGTTCGTCGTAACACTCGGTCAGGGATCCTGGAGAGTGATTGAAAGTACACACAACCGTCAGTGATGTGGAAATAAAGTGCGGCAGATAGACAGACAGACAGAGGGTTGGTGTGTGTCATCATTTCCTTAGTTTTCGTGTTATTAAATACTTCTTCGTTATAGTAAAAACTTCCCCTCTAGACCAATAAAGAAAATAAGGGTTGGGTTATGAGAACAACAGGGTATTTAAAAGGGTAAATGTTTATTTGATGAAAAATATCAAATGTTTTAATACAACAACAACAACAACTAACTAAAAAATTAAATATTTGAAAATAGTTAAAGATATGTGACCCTGGAGCACAAAACCAGTCATAAGGGTCAATTCCAAGCTTTCCATTGATGTATGGTTTGTTAGGATAGGACAATATTCGGCTGAGATACAACTATTTGAAAATCTGGAATCTGAGGGTGCAAAAAAATCTAAATATTGAGAAAATCATCTTTAAAGTTGTTCAGATGAAGTTCTGAGCAATGCATATTACTAATCAAACATTAAGTTTTGATATATTTACGGTAGGAAATTTACTAAATATCTTCATGGAGCATGATCTTTACTTAATATCCTAAAAGTACGGAATTTTGAAATGGAAGATATGTAGGAAACCTGGAATGTGGAAACAATTGGATTTGTAACAAATGAGCGGTATGCATATAAATCTGGATTAGGCCATATGTTGGCTTTATATTTAACCTTTATTTTTTGGGCTGCTCACCTAATTTTCCACAATTTTAACAGTATCCTAATGAGATTCTCCACTGGACAACAGATGGACTCTCGTTTCTCTTCTCAAAGCCTCACTCATGTCTCACACTCTGTGTGTTTGAATGTAACTCATGGTAAATATTGATCAACGTAACAAGAATAAGAAATGACTGGTTTGTGCTTTAGTATAGAAATGTTTTATTTCTTGTGTTTCGGTTTTTAATCTTTCCTCACATTCAACTTGAGCACAGGTTTGATACAAAAAACTTGCAGGAGAGAGTTAGGATTAGGGTTTTTCTTACGGTTAGTTGCATGTAATTATGCATAATTTACTGTTATCACTCCAGCAAGTACATGCTAGGGGTGTCTAAAATTAATTGTTGCATCGATGCAGTAATAGACCACAACCGATTGTAGCCTACTGACATACGCGCTTGTGACACAGGTATTAAAAATGCACTCTATTTTTAAATCTGAGCTTGGCTTTGTCCCGCACAATCGCGGCGGCTTCATTGCACAGAATATGCGCTGTGAGACGCGTGTGCATTGCTTGACTGTGCTTCCAATCGCTGCTATTTAAGTGTTTTACTTTAGATATACTTTCATTTATGCAGTTTGGAATGCAGTACGTATTAGATGCACAAAACTCACGTACTGACAGACTTTCACGTGCGCTGCGGTTAAATGTACTTGCATCTCCGAATACTTTTATGATTCGAAATTAATGTGTTATGTTTTCAGAACAGGACAAAACATCTGATATGTCGAAACAGATCTGTGCATTAGTGTGAATGCAGCTTATTAAAGCTGCCACTGTCTGTGATCTCATCAGTAATAATCAAATTAATAAGTTTTCACATTCCCCCCCGCCGCACTGTTTCAATTTACTATTACACATGTATTTTAACTCTTTAAGTACATTTTTTACACAACCGACGGTTTATGTGAATAGTCACTAAGCACCGCATTTTGACAATTGTGACATTTAATCAACTTAAATAAATCAAGCACGTCCCATTTTGCAAAAGTCACGTTTCATGACTTTACTGATTTGCATGTGAAATTGGGCTTTTATGGAGGAGCGAAAGCGCACCGCTGGAAAGAGAGTGGAATGCGGCGCAATAGTCGTTTTATCTCGATTACTGTATTTTCATAATCGTTTGAGACCGAAATCGAAATTGTATTTTGATTAATTGCACAGCCCTAGTTGACATGATAATCGTAATCGAATTGAATCGTGAAACCAGTGCCGATTCACACCCCTAGTACATGCAACACTAACTGAAGTGTTTTGACCAAATTTTGCACAATACATTTTTACACTTCCTCAAAAGACAGCAAGTCAGACACAGCCTGGTCACAGCTGATCAGAGACTCTCACCGTGTGGTAACGTGATGTTGGCTCCGTCCACGATAGCCTGAGCCAGTTCGTGATCGTTACACTCCAGAGCCACAGCAGCGGCCTTCAGGGCATCCCAGATCTCCTTCCGGCCCTCGAACGCTGGAGCCGTGTCCCAGAACTCATCTCTCTTACTGCGGAGCTGGCCCTCCGTCATGGGGTAATCGCTCTTCCACTTGAGCTTGTCTTTCTTCAGCGGCTCATTACGACCTGCAGACGCAGACAAGGTGTGAATTAACACACCTACTATCACCTGCAGTGACATTAACTTATCACTGCATCTAAACCAACAACATGCCTGTTAGATCCTGTACCCACTGAATAACTAAAAGAGTTGTTACCTGTAGCAGAAGAACCGCTTCTTAATATTATTAACTCGTCGTTGTCTTTAGGTCACGTCCTAAAACCATTCAAGCTGGCGGTCATTAAGCCTCTTATTAAGAAACCACAACTAGATCCTAGTGAACTGGCTAATTACAGACCCATCTCAAATCTTCCTTTTATGTCTAAAATTTTAGAAAAAGTTGTGTCTGCTCAATTGTGCTCCTTCCTACAAAAAAATTATCTCTATGAAGAATTTCAGTCAGGTTTCAGGCCCCACCATAGCACAGAAACTGCACTTGTTAAAATTACAAATGACATACTTCTTGCGTCAGACCAAGGCTGTGTCTCATTGCTAGTTTTACTTGATCTTAGTGCTGCATTCGATACTATAGATCATGACATACTCATAGATCGATTACAAAACTATACAGGTATCCAAGGGCAGGCTTTAAGATGGTTTAGATCCTACCTGTCCGATCGCTACCACATTGTTCATTTAAATGGGGAGTCATCTCAAATATCACCAGTAAAATATGGAGTGCCACAAGGATCTATCCTAGGTCCTCTGCTATTTTCGATATACAGTGGGGAAAAAAAGTATTTAGTCAGCCACCAATTGTGCAAGTTCTCCCACTTAAAAAGATGAGAGAGGCCTGTAATTTTCATCATA
>NW_015506752.1:254443-254957 GCF_001515645.1 Sinocyclocheilus grahami
CTAGACACTTTTCACACACACTGCTTTGTGTACATAATCCCACAAAAGACTCCGTAATATGTGTGTTTACATGCTCATGCACTACAAATCATCTTGCACTGTTCCCCAGCCAGCTGCTTGACTTACGATGTTTCTCTTTGCACATGTACAGTATTATGTGAAGCATCCGTATAGTCTGTATTTTATTTTTAATTTATGCATAGGACAGTGAACACAGCTGCAAAGATCATCGGTGCCCCTCTCCCCTCCATCCTGGACATTTTTTCTTACACGGTGCTCCAGCAAAGCCAACAGTATCGTGAACGACCCCACTCATCCCTCCCACAGTCTCTTCCAGCTCCTACCATCAGGAAGACGGTACCGGAGCATCAGAGCCCGCTCCGCCAGACTGCTCAACAGCTTTTTCCCCCAGGCTCTGAGAGCCCTGAACTAAAATAACCCCGCCATCCTCTGAAACCCCCACATAACCCCCTACCTCCTGAAACACGGACCATCTCACCTCCTACACTCCCCC
>NW_015506752.1:262850-268444 GCF_001515645.1 Sinocyclocheilus grahami
ACTGCAACGGCTGGAGTTAAAAATCATCAAATGTGTTCTACTGACCCTTATGACTGCTTTTGTGCTCCAGGGTCACATATAAAAAAATAATACAAATAAAGAATACGAGTAACATTATTATTTGTGTGTTGTGTGTGTTCACTAGGCGAGATCGCTCTGCTGATGAACCGACCCCGTGCCGCCACCGTCGTGGCCCGTGGGCCGCTCAAATGCGTCAAGCTGGACAGGCCGCATTTCGAGCGTGTCTTGGGCCCGTGTTCAGACATCCTCAAACGCAACATCCAACAGTACAACAGCTTCGTGTCGCTCTCCGTCTGAGAGCCCCACCCTGAAAACCTTTCCCGCAGGGCCCAGCTCATGTTCAGAGACTCATTACCGCTTCGTTAAGTCCAGAGCTTTAACGGCTGCTTTCATCGCCGGACACTTGGAGCCGAATGAAAGGACAGACAATCAAACGTACGTTCCTCCAATCCAGTCACAGCCTTTACTCTGCAGTGTTTTTACATTTAATTCTGAGTAGTATGAATATATTTATAGTAGAGTTATTCTAAAACCATTTTACCCTCACAGACCAGTTTTTTAAGACTAGTTTTATAAGATGAACTGCCTACGTATATGGCTGTGCTGGTTCTATTCTTTAAGCCTTACTGCCTCATTTCCCTTCCTTTATCAACATGAACACATGCTGTTTTATTTCTTCTTATCATTCCAGCACACACTCTTGCGGTTTGTGTTCAGTTGCTTATCGTCAGTGTTGGGGAAATTTACTTTTAAAAGTAATGCATTACAATGTTGCGTTACTCCATAAAAAAGTAACTAATTACGTTACTTAGTTACTTTTTATGGAAAGTAATGCGTTACGTTACTTTTAAAATCTGGACAGGGCTTGCTTGTTTGTTTTTAAAATAAAAAAGTTATATTTTTGGCAAATATAAAAGCCTTTCACACCAAAAGTGAAATGAATGCGCCTCAGGCTGAAGGGAAAGTACAGTAGAATACAGAAGAAGACATTTCAACACTTCAGCAATAAACAAAGACACACAGATGTTCGTCTAGAGTAATGTGTGATTATTAGTACGCTTGAACTGCATCATCGAAGCTCAGAAGCAAATAGAATGGGATTAAATACATAAAGCATATTTGTGTTGTTTAACATTGAATTATTGCAGGTTTGCGTCATATTCTGCGTTGCATTATTTTTATTCATTTTGAGGAATACTGAATCTGTGTTGTGTGTGAGTGAGATGAATTAATGCATATTCATATTTATTTTAGAACTACAGTAACATCTGATTTCTCTCGACATGGGGACAGGAGAGCTGGCAGTCAAATTGAAAAAAAGTAACTTGAGTTACTTATTTGAAAAAGTAGCTCAGATATTCTCTTGTAAATTACAAAGTAATGCGTTACTTTACTAGTTACTTGAAGTAAGTGATCTGATTACGTAGCTCGCGTTACTGTTTATCGTAGAAACTCGTGAGGCCGTACTGTGCAGTATCTATGCGTTTAGGGTTTATTGTAAAATCAAATTTTAAAACTCATTTGAAAACCAATAACTATGAGAAAGCTGGAAACGATAGTAGTTTGTGATCTGTTATGATGCCAGTGTCAAACGTTGCACAGAGCCTCACTTCTCGACTTGAATTTAGCTTCTAGAGGAGAGCGTGACAGACTTCGTTTCATTTGTGTGTCAGCGAATGAGCTTTCAGTCAGAATGCTTCAGTATTTACCTTTCTATCAGTATATGCTGAGAAATACCGGTTTTATTTTTTAACGAGTTTATTTTTCCACAAAGGTGCACAGTTAGTCACACCTCATAATGTCAAGTGTTTCTGTGGCTGTTCTTAAAGGAACAGTTCGCTCGCACTCGCAAAGACAGTTGGACATAGTGCTGTATTAGAGGTAAAAAACGATATAAATACAGTTCGGTTTCTCGCACAAACCAATCGTTTCGTGTCTTAGGACATCAATGTGTCGTCACTACATTTCTCCAAACCTGATGAAGAAACAAACTCATCCTGATCTCAGATGATCTGAGGGTGAGTGCATTTTCAATTCTGGGTGAACTGGGCCTTTAAACAGGCTTGTAGCAGTTTTGATGTTGAAATAAAAGACAGAAACAATTATAAAATTAGGTTTAGGTTAAACGGAAGATTGGCGATTTGTTGTTTGCATGTCCATCTTCTGTTTTGCTGTTAAACAATCCAGAGCAATCGTTCTTTGATTCTCTTCATTCACAAAATGCTCGTTTTAGTTTTTGAGAGATGCATGTTAAAATGGTGTAACACAGGATTTTCAAACGCTTTCAGCTTCATCTTTGCATCTTTGTAATGTTTATTAGGTTGATTTCCATCCTCATGGCAGCGCCGCTTGTGTTTTCTATCAGTGAATGGAGAGCGACTGATGAATGAACAGATGAGTAGAGCTGTTAATGCTCTCGTATGAGCTGCTCTATATTGTGGACCACTGATGATGTTCGATTTGTCAATGTTACCCAGAAAAAAATTATAATTTTGGTATAGATCGTCCAAATGGCAGTTTAAGCAATAAAAAGGTTGTTATTGAACCATCAAATGCAGTGGAAGACTTTCTTTCCAGACAAATGAACAAATCTTATTTGTCTTTAGTTCAAGTATTCATAAAGCTGTACAAGACACAAGAGGGCAGTGTTCAACCGAGAGAAAATCTGGCTGTGCAGAATGGGCCTATTATTACTGTAACAGGGTCATGTGGCGTATGAGTGCTGTTCAGGTGGCATATTGACAATGACTCCTTACAGTTAGTTGCTAAAAGTGTTTTGCATTTTGTGTTAAAATGTGTTCATTTTCGGCAGTTTGATTAAAATGAGCTTTATTTACTTCCGATTCATTTGTCAGAAAAAACGGAAGGGCCACTTGAGAAAGATAAAAAAAAAAAAAGTTTAATTAGTCATCAAGAATGCATTAAATTGATCAAAAGTGACAGTAAAGACATTTGTTACAAAAGATTATTTCAAATCAATGCTGTTCTTTTGAACTTTCTATTCATCTGTGAATCCTGAAAAATAAAATGTATCACAATTCCCACAAAAATATTGTGCAGCACGACTGTTTTCAACAGTGATAATAATCAGAAATGTTTCTAATAATCAGCATATTATACTGATTTCTGAAGATCATGTGACACTGAAGACTGGAGGAATGATGCTGAAAATACAGCTGCGCATCACAGAAATACATTACAGTTTAACAGAGATTCACAGAAAACGGCTGTTTTTAATTATAATAATGTAATATTTCAGTTTTTACTGTATTTTGATCAAATAAATGCAGCCTTGCTGAGCAGAAGAGACTTCCAAAAACATGAAAAAATCTTTTGAATTGTAGTGTATATTCCACGTTTTGGTAAACAAAGTATAGTTGGATACTTTCTGCATTTGAATGCTGTTATGATATACATACTGCAGATGTAGTTCTGGAATATGATTTGAAGCATGGCCTCAAATGAGAAAAAAAGTACAAGCTACTGCTTCAAGTTATCAAGTCCCAACAGATGGGACTGAAGCGATGCATTTTAATTTTGCATTTCACGTACACGGTCAAGTCATGACTGCTTGAGTGGTAAAATCAGATCATCTTTTTATGCTTAAATGTACATTTTGTGATCATACTCCAATAGTTTTTACATGCATCACCATGAGGCTTTCAGGAGCGGGACTGAATCAGAAAGTATGCAAATGTTTTGTCATTTGTCATGTGACAAACGGTCATGAATAATTATGACCAGGTTTTGATTGACAGTTTTTCAGATTATATTTATCGTCTGGAAAATCAGCCTTTAGCTCCTGTAGAGAACCTACCGCAGTGCTGCATCATCAGCTCAGCCGCCACTAATGGTTGTTTGTAGGAAAATGGACAGAAAGGGAAGGGATAGTCGGAGGAAACGCTTCCCGCTTGCAGGTGAAGCACCACATGAATGGTGCGTGTGCTGATGTAAGGAGATCTGAAGCTCTTCTCTTTCCTGCGGATGCTGCATCATCTGTCTGGCTCGGGATTTCAGTCTAAACCAGATCAGGACAACCACTTAAATGTGTTGTTAGGGAGCTTTCTGAAGTCATATATTACAGCCCTGTTTAGCCAATCCTAATTATGAGGTAAAAGTGATACTTATGAGATAGAAAGTTGAATTTATGAGATAGAAATTGACAAGTCCTGATTATGATACATTCTGTTTTTTTATTATTTACTTTTTATTTTAGTTTCATTATAATTTGGACTCATAGTTTTGATTTTGTTTAAAATCAGTTTCAACTCTTTATCTCAATTACGACTTATCTCATAATTATAGCTGTCACAATTGTAACTTTTTATCTCTCTGGTTGCTCATAAATTTGATTTTTGAGATCATTTTGACTTTGTTATAATTATGACTTTGTTCCTCAATTTTACTTTTTTAGTAATATCACACAGCCAATTTTAGCCAGTCATAATTATAATACAAAGTTATAAACATGAGCTAAAAGGTCAACATTATGAGATAGTGATACTTATGAGATAGAAAGTTGAAATTATGAGATACTAAGTTATCATGACAGGTAAAATTGCATAGTCATAATGACAAAAATACTTTTTAGAATTGATGTTGATCTCATATTTAGATGCTTCATGATAATTTATGTATCTCATAATTTTGTTTTTTGCCAACTTTAACTCTCAATAATTATCTCATAATTTTGACTTTTCATCTCATAATTTTGACCTTTTGTCATAAGTCTCGTAATCATAACAGCCATAATTTTGACTTTTTATCATAATTTTGACTTGTGATACTTATGACTTTGCATCTCATCATTTTAACTTTTGGTCAATTTTGACAATTAAGACTAATAATATCTCACAGCCCCAGAGCATTTATCAGAAATACAAATACTTTTTCCTCCTGATGTCTTTAGATGCCATGATTTTGGACAATATGGTCTGATTTAGTTCAGTGGCTTAGTCTGGAAGTTATCATAAAGTACCCAGTCAGTAACACAGTGGATGGCTGATATCTCCTCAAACCCTGGCTCTTCTCGTTCTGTCACCTGTTGCTTGTAGTTACTCTGGATGACTCTACAAAGTCTGTGATCACCACTTGTGGTTCTCCCAGCTTCTTCACACACTTTCCCAGCGTCCTGAGCACCTGGCCCAGCCGGCGGTCCAAGGCCTGCAGGTGGTCCTCAGTCAGGACTGGCGTGAGAGGGTCTCTGGAGAGGGATGCCCTCATGACGTCGCTCAGACGGTACTCGGACTGCGCCAGAAGCTTCAGTCTGAACAGCGTGGAGCGCTTGATCCTGTGAGAGGTCATGGCTTTATTAAGTGCATGTCTAATACCGTCCTTCAGAATAATATCATTTGATATTTGAGAAAGACCCTTACATGCAACACTGGGTCAACGGAGCAAGAATGGACACCTCATCATGAGAAGGCCGGCCAAATCTGCAGCAAACAAGAGGATGAAGAAGCCCGATTGGCCACATAACAAATAAATAAATAAAAATAAAATCTTGCTTTGGTAAATAATAATTAGGGAAAGTCCAAGTGATGACAAAAACTGAAATTATGAGATACTAAGTC
>NW_015506752.1:269332-270670 GCF_001515645.1 Sinocyclocheilus grahami
CATTTTACGTCATGATTTTCCAAAGCATTACATTTTATTTCTTATATCGAAAATGGGCTTTGATAAGAAACCGCTTTGATACTTAAACAGTGAGAGGGGCCATTCACACAGAACCTTTATTTTTTGCATTTAAAAATGCATGATGTAAGGCGGTGGAATAAAAAAGACACGTTTTAAAAGCTGAACCTCTTTTGATTTGAGTGCTGTTTATAAAATGCCATGCATTTCACAAGCCACCGCAAAAGACGTGATCGCAACAGTGAAAACTGTGCAGTGCATTGCAGAAATGAGTTCAGTGTTCATGTCCAGATGAGCACATACCCTCTGGCGTTGTCTAAGTGGAGCAGGAAACCATCATCTCCAAACTTGGTGAAAACTTCATAGTGGTGTCTGTCCATGTTTCCTAAAATATGAAGGAAAATTAAGGTCAGTACACTGGCTTTAAAGTTTCCTTATTGTTAAAGCGAAGCTTATTTTGGTGCAAAACCAACCATCAACACACCACTTTGATTGTCAGGTATGAAATCGCTTTACGTAAAATGTTGGCATGAAGTTAATTCCATCATGTGTGGATATTAACATGCCTGTGAGAAAGTCAAATATCGCCATGTCGATAATGTTGAGCAGTCTGTTCCCAGAGTTGTAAGGATATCGTTTTTTGACGTTATCGCAGTATAACGGGTTGACCTCCCACCTGGGAAAGAAAGAGAAGATGTTAATTGCTTCAAGCTGTTGGACTCATCTGAACATTACTGAACTCTAGACCCTTTTGTGAGCATGACAAACATTTTTGCTTCTTAGCCACGGTTTGGATCAAGAGCTGGATTTCTCAATCCAAATAAGGACATTCTACGTTACATAAAACAACCAGTGTTGATCGGACTGGAATATTGTTTTATTTTCTGCATAAATCAAGTTAACCTGAATCTAAATGGATGCTTTTTAACTTTCTTAAAACACATTCCTGTTCTTATTAAGTCACAAAGAAGAAAGTGAAGAGTGATTTAGTGTGCATGGCAGTCCCAGCGTACTCCTCTGTCCCAGTGAAACTGTAGGCGCGGATCCAGGGGTTTGGGATGGAGATTCGAGGGGCGATGCTCAAACCCGGCAGATAAGCAGACATGGAGCCCTCCAGCAGATCCGGATGACCACACACCGCATACTCCGACTTACACACGTATAAACACTTGGCGAAGAAACATGTGTTGTTGGCTGGTCAAAGAAAAAACTCACGCTCTGATATAAAACAGGCCCAAAAGTTAGAGGTACTGTATATAAAAGTTTGGGGTCTTTTTAATGTTTTTGAAAGAAGTCTCTTCTGCTCAGCAAGGCTGCATT
>NW_015506752.1:271092-272197 GCF_001515645.1 Sinocyclocheilus grahami
GATGAAGCGTCCCGTCACCGGTGGAACTCTCCGGAAGTCCAGCACGCTGCACAAAACACACATATTCACACATTAATGGCTTGCCATCTGATTCAGTGATCATTTCAACCTGATTCTTGACAATGAAGCCTCTTTACATTATATGTGTCCCTGCAGCACAAAAGCAGTGTTGAGTCGCTGGGGGATATTTGTAGCAATAGCCAACAATACATTGTATGGGTCACAATTATACATTTCTCTTTTATGCCAAAAATCATTAGGATATTAAGTAAAGATCATGTTCCATGAAGATATTTAGTAAATGTCCTACTGTAAATATATCAAAACTTAATGTTTGATTAGTAATATGCATTGCTAAGAACTTCATTTGAACAACTTTAAAGATGATTTTCTCAATATTTAGATTTTTTTGCACCCTCAGATTCCAGATTTTCAAATATTGTGCTATCCTAACAAACCATACATCAATGGAAATATTATTTGTTCAGCTCCAGGGTCACTTATTTTGAGTGAGAGATCATCCTAAAATATCAAAATAGGTTTGCTAATGGAATTTCAAGGCAATCATAAAGGGATTAAATAATAATATGCAATTCAACAGATTGATTATAAGAGGATTTTTAATTCATCTCCAACCTATAATAGCAATTCCACTGCTTTCCTTCAGCGAGTCATTATTCTTCATCTTCAGAGATTACGCTGAGTGTTTAATCAAGGAATAACCTGCAGGAAAACCCCCTTCTCTCCAGTGGCTTTGCTTACACCACTAATGACAGGGTGGATCTCTTGGGGAAGTTTTCCTCGCCGCTGTCGACAGGCCTGTTCTCTGGCGGTTTGCTCTTTGTAAAGCTGCTTTAGAAATGATATGCATTGTGAAAAGCACTATCCGAATGAACTGAACTGAACTGTAAACCCTCAGACTTCAGAAACGCTCTCAGTGAGAATTCAGCAACATGTTTTACAATAGCTAACAATACGACAACAATATCAAGGCGAAGTATGTAATAACTGCACCGCTTGCGTTGGTCGAACAAATAGATAGAGCCCACCCATTTTTCTCCCATCCATCCATCCATCCATCCATCTATCCATCCATCCATCATCT
>NW_015506753.1:0-387 GCF_001515645.1 Sinocyclocheilus grahami
TTTTCTTAATTTACGCGAGAAAATGATCAAACCGCGCCGATTATTTAAAAAACGCGAGTTCTTACATGTCCTGCATCCATATGATATAATAACACACAACAGCGAAGAAGTCCAGACGGGGGGACTTTTATTGTGGTTTGTGGTGTGACGCGCGAGAGCGGAAGTGAGGTCGTGAGTTTCCGGCAGATGAGGCAGAATAAACGATGCTGGATTTGATGTGTTTCGTTCAAGAACAAAGGAGGAAACTATTCGTCTAGTTAAAGAATAAAGAGTGAAATATTCAGTGGTTGAACAGAAACAACATTATCAATGTTAGCGGACTCAGGTGAGACTCATTTCACCTTGCGTGTGTGTGTGTGTGTGTGTGTGTGTGTGTGTGTGAGAGAG
>NW_015506753.1:4022-4344 GCF_001515645.1 Sinocyclocheilus grahami
GAGAGAGAGAGTGTGTGTGGGTATTTGTGTATCATGTGTTTATATATTGATGGTGTGTGTGTTCAGTGGGCAGCGGGCGGTGTCGGGGAAGGAAGCGGTCAGCAGCAGCAGTGGGTGGGCTGGACTCTGGTGGGCGGGGCCGCAGCAGCACACCTGCAGCACAGGTGAGAGAGAAAGCTGAAGAGCGGCACATCATCCACTGGACTCCTATAAGCACGTGTGTGTGTGTGTGTGTGTGTGTGTGTGTGTGTGACTGTGTGTTTGTGTTTCAGACGAGAAGGAAAGTGCCAGAGCCTGGAGAAGATGACGATCAGTGGGAGAA
>NW_015506753.1:4601-15415 GCF_001515645.1 Sinocyclocheilus grahami
TGTGTGTGTGTGTGTGTGTGTGAGAGAGAGAGAGTGTGTGTGTGTGTGAGAGAGAGAGAGTGTGTGTGTGTGTGTGTGAGAGAGAGAGAGTGTGTGTGTGTGTGTGTGAGAGAGAGAGAGTGTGTGTGTGTGTGTGTGAGAGAGAGAGAGTGTGTGTGTGTGTGTGTGAGAGAGAGAGTGTGTGTGGGTATTTGTGTATCATGTGTTTATATATTGATGGTGTGTGTGTTCAGTGGGCAGCGGGCGGTGTCGGGGAAGGAAGCGGTCAGCAGCAGCAGTGGGTGGGCTGGACTCTGGTGGGCGGGGCCGCAGCAGCACACCTGCAGCACAGGTGAGAGAGAAAGCTGAAGAGCGGCACATCATCCACTGGACTCCTATAAGCACACATGTGTGTGTGTGTGTGTGTGTGTGTGTGTGTGACTGTGTGTTTGTGTTTCAGACGAGAAGGAAAGTGCCAGAGCCTGGAGAAGATGACGATCAGTCGGAGAAGAAGTTCAGGAAGTGTGAGAAATCCGGATGTCCTGCGATGTACCCTATGTGTTTCGCCAGCGCATCTGAGAGGTGTGTGTGTGTGTGTGTGAGTGTGTGAGTGTGTGAGTGTGTGTGAGTGTGTGAGTGTGTGAGTGTGTGTGAGTGTGTGAGTGTGTGAGTGTGTGTGAGTGTGTGAGTGTGTGAGTGTGTGTGAGTGTGTGAGTGTGTGAGTGTGTGTGAGTGTGTGAGTGTGTGAGTGTGTGTGAGTGTGTGAGTGTGTGAGTGTGTGTGAGTGTGTGTGAGTGAGTGAGTGAGTGAGAGAGTGTGTGTGTGTGTGTGTGTGTGTGTTGAGTATGGGAGGGGAGTGTGTTTAACTGATAGTAATGATCACTCAAACGCTCTCCTGCTCCGTCTGTCTTCCTCAGGTGTGCTAGAAACGGCTACACGTCGCGCTGGTATCACCTGTCGTGCGGCGAGCACTTCTGTAACGAGTGTTTTGACCATTACTACAGGAGGTGAGTGCTGATGGCTAACGAGGCTGATGCCTGCTGCGTCATGCTAACTAGGGGTGTGCACAAATAGTCGAATATTCGATCTGTAATTATTATTTGGAAAGTAAAAACACAATTCGAATTTTACTACGTGTTGCTTTGCTGGCCGTAAATGCAGGGAATCATGATAAATGCTAAGATAAATCTGCACTGGGTGGCGCTCTGGAGCGTGTTTACAAGTTGATTGTATTTGATCACAGAATGTCGTCGTCTGCCTCGTTTGGAATTAGTTTGATCAAAATTATCTTATTAAATGTTCTTACAAAATGGAATGACTTTTGATCAAATGAATCAGTGAACATATGCTTCCTTTAAGTTTCCTGGAGAGAGTGCTTTAAGAACAGAAAACACACAGCGCTGTAAGAAACTCCGTCTGTTTCGACGCACGCTCTTATCGTTATTAGACTGAGGAGCCAACTTTCATGTGGATATTATTGTTTTTCTCAACATTAACATGCTATGGAACAATATAAACCCGATAAACATGGCCGACTCGACTGTATGTTCTGTACTGTAACTTGCACGGTCTGCTTTATTTTTTCAGTTTGCTCTGCTTGAGATTGAGTGCTTTTGTTCTTTATATATATATATATATATATATAGTTTGTTTACACACGTTTTCAACTAAAAGAAAACCTTGAGATATAATGTGAAGTTGCTGTAGTCCAGTGTTGTGTATGATGCCTAATCATAAGCTTGTTCTGAAATGGTGACAAAAACTTGATTATTAAAAAAAAAAATGTAAATAAACATTAGTTTTTTTTATGAGCCCAAATATTTGAATACAGTATTTTTGGAAAATGTCCATCCCTAATGCTAAGCGTGCGTCTGTGCTCCTCAGTCATAAAGACGGCTACGAGACTTTTGTTCTTTATATATATATATATATTTATATTTTGTTTGTTTACACACGTTTTCAACTAAAAGAAAACCTTGAGATATAATGTGAAGTTGCTGTAGTCCAGTGTTGTGTATGATGCCTAATCATAAGCTTGTTCTGAAATGGTGACAAAAACTTGATTATTAAAAAAAAAAATGTAAATAAACATTAGTTTTTTTTATGAGCCCAAATATTTGAATACAGTATTTTTGGAAAATGTCCATCCCTAATGCTAAGCGTGCGTCTGTGCTCCTCAGTCATAAAGACGGCTACGAGACCTTCTCCTCGTGGAAGCGGGTTTGGACCAGCAATGGGAAGAGCGAGCCCAGCCTCAAAGCCTTCATGGCCGACCAGGAGCTGCCCTACTGGGTGAGAAACACTTCAGCCTTCAGCTGAACGTCAGAGCCCTCCAAACTCCACCGTGTTCATGCAGTGGGATTAAACTAATGCTTTGATGCTTATTAGAGTATTGTGTTATTAGCTCAGTCACTGGGGTTTAATGTTAATTTCAACATATACCAACACATGTTCAAAGTCAGGAGCTGTATCTGTTAATATTAGTATGTTGCAGGTCAGTTTGACCCATAACACGAGATTGAGTTGTCAGAAATACTGGTTAACCTAAGATTTTTTTATTTTTATTTTGTGACAATTTCTCATTTAGGGTTATGAAGAGTTTTTATTTTATTTTTTTTAAAGCTGTACGGACCCAAAATAATAATAATAATAATTTTATTGTATGTATTTTATTATGTCAGGTTCTTAAATGTCCTCTGAGAGTATTTACATTTATGCATTTTGCAGATGCTTTTATCCAAAGAAAGGTGCAAGTGTTGAAGCTGTAAATGATCAGCTCAAGCGTGGTGGTTTCACTGTAAATCAAAATCAAAATAACTTCATAACAAAATAAAATTAATAAAATATATATTTTTTAAATTTACCTTTAAAATATAAAAAAAATTGTTGAAATATTTTTTTATAATATTCACAATTTTAAAAAAAATAACTATTTCAAAATAGCTGTTAAAAAAAAGTATGTTCTCATGTTTATTTTTATTTTTTTAATGTGTGAGGTATTAATGTTAAAGGTTTTTACCTGTTTTTGTTTCTTGTGATTTTTTGGTGAATTGTATTGAATCCAGTTAGGGACAATTTAACCAAACAAATCATAACATAAAAATCAATCCCTGAAGTTTACTAACATGAACGAACGATGAAGTCTGTGTTTTTGTTGAACTAACATGAGCTCATTCTGATAAGTGCTGTAAAGATGTATTATTAGTTCATGTTAGCTGATGCATTAACTAGTGTTGATGGAGGGGACATTACTGTGTAGAGTTAAGTGGAGTTTCCCGCAGGCGTAGAGTCTCTTATCTCTCCAGCATGACTGAAGACGTGTGGCTGGTCATCGTGTGCTTCTCAGGTTCAGTGCACTAAAGCAGACTGTGGTAAATGGCGTCAGCTGAGTAAAGACACGCATCTGTCGGCCGCGCTGGCGTCCTCGTACTGCTGTGGGATGAAGCTCAGCAGCAGCAAAGTAAGCAGCGCTTCATGGCCCGTCTGATGCTGGCGCGTGTGCGCTCTCTCACGTCTGTGTGCTTGTGCTCCGCAGGTGGAAGGAAGTGATGCGTGTTCTCAGCCGGAGGACCTGGTAAAACCCTGAGCGCACATTAAAACACCAGATCATGTCCTGAAATGTGTTCGTGACAGACGGTGCACAAAACAACATCTACCTAATGCTCGACGTGACTCCATTCATATGAATTAGTGTTGTGGAAATAGTTTGATTGGATGCACAACAGCTAAAGCAGCTTAAACTATCATAGTTGTGCATGATTATATGGTTAGTTGTTATATATGGTTATATTATTCTTTCCTGCTGTCCGTCACGCATCAGAACCAGTTGAGATGCGCAGCTGCATGTGTGAAAAAGCATGCATCCTAGCCAGATGTGAAGCAGTCATGCTGTAATGTGATTGGCTGGATGAGCTGCAGCAGGAGGATCTGATTGGTGGTTTGCTGTGTGTGTGTGTTGTGTGATCAGCGAGTGGCCGGTGTGACAGACAGCTGGTGGCTCTCTATGCTCATCCTGCCGCCGCTGTTTAAGGACAGTCCCGCCACTCCGTTCCTCTCCTGCTATTACCCCGACTGCGTGGGCATGAGCCCGTCTGCCTCGCCTAGCAACCATCCCCCCGGCAACCAGCGGCCCGAGCAACGGCGAGCTGCTCAGCCTCACAGTGAGTCCAGAAGCGTCGGTCGTTCACAACCAGGGCTTTCATCATCCACTCTCATGATCAGATTATTGACAGAGGTGGATTTAATACAGACACTGCAGGCCAACCAGGGTTTCTTCACGCAGTGGTCAGTTTTGAAAAGAAAACATCCGAAATACACATTTAAGTGTTTGTTTTATTGCACTTTATCTATTTGTGTGAAGATTTCAATCTCAATCCGTATCTTTAAAGAGGTTTGTCTCTTACAAACAGCAAACGTTACAGTTTAATCCTCTCTGTATTCTCAAGGTTTGTTCATATTTCATTCACACTGATTTATGCAACACTTTACTCCTGAAAACATGATGAAAATCTGTCTGTTGACCGTATTTTCTGATTTATGATAAAGAGAGAAATCCCAAATCTCCTCTGGAAAACCTTTAACTCTAATATGACAATAAAATCAAACGAGAACCGATGTTTAGATTTCTGTTCTAGAAATTCATGCAGATTAGTGCATATTTAATTAGATTTAATGCTTAATTGGCATATTTAAACAAAGCACTTATAATACAAAGCAATTGTCTTAAAGGGTTAGTTCACCCAAAAGTGAAAATTAGGCCATAAATTACTCACCCCCGAGGCATCCTAGGTGTATATGACTTTCTTCTTTCAGACGAATCCAGTCGCAGTTATATTAAAAATTGTCTTTGATCTTTCAAGCTGTTTAATGCCACTCAGCGGGTGTTGCATTGCTTCAGTCCAAAAGAAGTTAAATAAAAAGCGCTGAACTCATACGTCATGCTCCCGGAGCTGCTTCTGTGTGCAACAGTGAGCGCAAGCTACATTAAAGTGATTATTACGTTCTGAATATGGATATTTTTCTTACAAAAATGCATCGATTCGCTACAGAAGGCCTTTGTTCACCCCCGGAGCCGTGTGAGACACTTTTTTTATGGATGGGCGCTTTTTATTTAACTTCTTTTGGACTGAAGCAATGCAACACCCGCTGAGTGGCATTAAACAGCTTGAAAGATCAAAGACAATTTTTAATATAACTGCGACTGGATTCGTCTGAAAGAAGAAAGTCATATACACCTAGGATGCCTCGGGGGTGAGTAATTTATGGACTAATTTTCATTTTTGGGTGAAGTAACCCTTTTAATGTACTGTGATTAACCACTGATGAAGTATGCTGATATACAGTATATTAGTTCATGTTTACTGTGGTGTCTTCTTGTAATTGAGGTTTATTCAGCAGATATTGGCTTGTAAGTGTGAACAGTGACTGTCACCGTGATCGATTGTGTGTGTGTGTGTATTCTGGACTGGTTGGTATCACCTCTGTACAAATAATTACATTAGTTTTTGCAAATAAAAATTATTGATATAGATTGGCCGTTCAGTCAGAATGAAGAGCCGAAGAGTCTGTTTTGTAAGGTGTGTTTTGTTCTTTATGGTCTGTTTTCTGATTGGTGGACAGGTGGTGGTTCTGGAGGCCAGGGAGCGAATCGGAGGACGAGTTTGGGACGATGCATCGCTGGGCGTGACGGTGGGGTGCGGAGCTCAGATCGTGAACGGCTGCGTGAACAACCCCATCGCCCTGATGTGTGAGCAGGTAACACTCACTCACTCACACACACGCGCACTCAGACACGCTCACACACACGCGCACTCACACACGCTCTCACTCACTCACACACACACACACGCTCTCACACACGCACTCACTCACTCACTCACACACACACACGCTCTCACACACGCACTCACTCACTCACTCACACACACACACGCTCTCACACACGCACTCACTCACTCACTCACACACACACACGCTCTCACACACGCACTCACTCACTCACTCACACACACACACGCTCTCACACACGCACTCACTCACTCACTCACACACACACACGCTCTCACACACGCACTCACTCACTCACTCACACACACACACGCTCTCACACACGCACTCACTCACTCACTCACACACACACACGCTCTCACACACGCACTCACTCACTCACTCACACACACACACGCTCTCACACACGCACTCACTCACTCACTCACACACACACACGCTCTCACACACGCACTCACTCACTCACTCACACACACACACGCTCTCACACACGCACTCACTCACTCACTCACACACACACACGCTCTCACACACGCACTCACTCACTCACTCACACACACACACGCTCTCACACACGCACTCACTCACTCACTCACACACACACACGCTCTCACACACGCACTCACTCACTCACTCACACACACACACGCTCTCACACACGCACTCACTCACTCACTCACACACACACACGCTCTCACACACGCACTCACTCACTCACTCACACACACACACGCTCTCACACACGCACTCACTCACTCACTCACACACACACACGCTCTCACACACGCACTCACTCACTCACTCACACACACACACGCTCTCACACACGCACTCACTCACTCACTCACACACACACACGCTCTCACACACGCACTCACTCACTCACTCACACACACACACGCTCTCACACACGCACTCACTCACTCACTCACACACACACACGCTCTCACACACGCACTCACTCACTCACTCACACACACACACGCTCTCACACACGCACTCACTCACTCACTCACACACACACACGCTCTCACACACGCACTCACTCACTCACTCACACACACACACGCTCTCACACACGCACTCACTCACTCACTCACACACACACACGCTCTCACACACGCACTCACTCACTCACTCACACACACACACGCTCTCACACACGCACTCACTCACTCACTCACACACACACACGCTCTCACACACGCACTCACTCACTCACTCACACACACACACGCTCTCACACACGCACTCACTCACTCACTCACACACACACACGCTCTCACACACGCACTCACTCACTCACTCACACACACACACGCTCTCACACACGCACTCACTCACTCACTCACACACACACACGCTCTCACACACGCACTCACTCACTCACTCACACACACACACGCTCTCACACACGCACTCACTCACTCACTCACACACACACACGCTCTCACACACGCACTCACTCACTCACTCACACACACACACGCTCTCACACACGCACTCACTCACTCACTCACACACACACACGCTCTCACACACGCACTCACTCACTCACTCACACACACACACGCTCTCACACACGCACTCACTCACTCACTCACACACACACACGCTCTCACACACGCACTCACTCACTCACTCACACACACACACGCTCTCACACACGCACTCACTCACTCACTCACACACACACACGCTCTCACACACGCACTCACTCACTCACTCACACACACACACGCTCTCACACACGCACTCACTCACTCACTCACACACACACACGCTCTCACACACGCACTCACTCACTCACTCACACACACACACGCTCTCACACACGCACTCACTCACTCACTCACACACACACACGCTCTCACACACGCACTCACTCACTCACTCACACACACACACGCTCTCACACACGCACTCACTCACTCACTCACACACACACACGCTCTCACACACGCACTCACTCACTCACTCACACACACACACGCTCTCACACACGCACTCACTCACTCACTCACACACACACACGCTCTCACACACGCACTCACTCACTCACTCACACACACACACGCTCTCACACACGCACTCACTCACTCACTCACACACACACACGCTCTCACACACGCACTCACTCACTCACTCACACACACACACGCTCTCACACACGCACTCACTCACTCACTCACACACACACACGCTCTCACACACGCACTCACTCACTCACTCACACACACACACGCTCTCACACACGCACTCACTCACTCACTCACACACACACACGCTCTCACACACGCACTCACTCACTCACTCACACACACACACGCTCTCACACACGCACTCACTCACTCACTCACACACACACACGCTCTCACACACGCACTCACTCACTCACTCACACACACACACGCTCTCACACACGCACTCACTCACTCACTCACACACACACACGCTCTCACACACGCACTCACTCACTCACTCACACACACACACGCTCTCACACACGCACTCACTCACTCACTCACACACACACACGCTCTCACACACGCACTCACTCACTCACTCACACACACACACGCTCTCACACACGCACTCACTCACTCACTCACACACACACACGCTCTCACACACGCACTCACTCACTCACTCACACACACACACGCTCTCACACACGCACTCACTCACTCACTCACACACACACACGCTCTCACACACGCACTCACTCACTCACTCACACACACACACGCTCTCACACACGCACTCACTCACTCACTCACACACACACACGCTCTCACACACGCACTCACTCACTCACTCACACACACACACGCTCTCACACACGCACTCACTCACTCACTCACACACACACACGCTCTCACACACGCACTCACTCACTCACTCACACACACACACGCTCTCACACACGCACTCACTCACTCACTCACACACACACACGCTCTCACACACGCACTCACTCACTCACTCACACACACACACGCTCTCACACACGCACTCACTCACTCACTCACACACACACACGCTCTCACACACGCACTCACTCACTCACTCACACACACACACGCTCTCACACACTCACTCACTCACACACACGCTCTCACTCACTCACTCACTCACTCACACTCACTCACTCACACACGCACTCACTCACTCCCTCACACACACACACACTCACACTCTCATACACACTCTCACTCACACTCTCATACACACTCTCACACACGCTCTCACACACACACACTCACTCACACACGCTCTCACACACTCACTCACTCACACACACAAACTCACACACCCACTCACACACGCACATGCACTCACACTCTCGCACACACATACGCACACACACACACACTCACAATCTCATGCACGCACGCACTCATAAACACATGCGTGCACTCACACTCTCGCACACACATGCGCACGCACACACACACACACACACGCACTCACACTCTCACATGCACTCACTCTCTCACACGCACTCACGCACTCACACACACACTCACTCACTCACTCACTCTCTCACTCATCCACCCACACACACACAAACTCTCGTACACGCACTCACACACACACTCACATGCACATGCACTTACACTCACACACACATACACTCACAATCTCACGCACGCACACACTCCTAAACACACACTCATACACGGATTCACGCGCACACACACTCACACACACATGCGTGCAATCTCTCGCTCACACTTTCGGGCACGCACTCACACACGCACATGCACTCACAATCTCACGCACGCACGCACTCATAAACAATCTCACACACGCACTCACGCGCACACACTCACACACATGCGTGCGCTCACACACGCACACACATACACACGCACACGCGCACACACACACGCGCACACACACACGCGTGCACTCACACACTCGCAACATACGCACACACACACACACACTCACAATCTCATGCACGCACGCACTCATAAACACTCTCACACATGCACTCACGTGCACACACACTCACACACACATGCGTGCGCTCACACTCGCACACACATACACACTCACACTCTTGCACATGCGCACACACGCGTGCACTCACACTCGCACACACATGCGTGCACACACACACTCACAATCTCACGCACGCACTCATAAACACACTCACACACGCACTCACGCGCGCACACACTCACACACTCATGCGTGCGCTCACACTCGCGCACACACACACACACACACGCACCAACTCACTCTTGCACACGCACTCACACGCGCACACACACACACATGCGTGCAATCACACTCTCGCACACACATGCGCACACACACACGCACTCTCACGCACTCACACACACACTCACTCACTCACTCACTCTCTCACTCATCCACCCACACACACACAAACTCACACACACACAAACGCACTCACACACACACTCACACACACATACACTCACAATCGCACGCACGCACTCATAAACACAATCTCACACACGCACTCACGCGCACACACTCACACACATGCGTTCGCTCACACTCGCACACACATACACACACACTCACACTCTTGCACACGCACTCACACGCGCACACACACACACACACGTGTGCACTCACACTCTCGCACACACGCGCGCACACTCACAATCTCACGCACGCACTCATAAACTCACGCGCGCACACACACTCTTGCACACGCACACACATACACACGCACTCACGCTCTCACACACACGCTCACACACACACACACATGCGTGCACTCACACTCTCGCACACACATGCGCACACACACACTCACAATCTCACGCACGCATGCGCTCATAAACTTACGCGCGCGCGCACACACACACACACACACACACTCATTCCAGCCTTTTGTACAGAACACGGTAAAGACCTCCTTTTTTCATCTTAGAAATATTGCACGTATTCGACCTTTTCTTTTCTGTTGCTAAAAAATTGATTAATTCTTTAGTTTTCTCACGAATTGATCATTGCAGTGCTCTCCTTGTTGGAGTGTCCAAATGCTCTCTTAACAAATTGCA
>NW_015506753.1:15800-16436 GCF_001515645.1 Sinocyclocheilus grahami
CACGCACGCGTGCAGACTCACAAATACTCGCGCACACACTCACAGTCGCTGTGGTTTGGTCTGGTGTTGTGACGTGTCTGCTGTTGTTGTTGTGTTGAGTTGGGACTGCGGATGCACACTCTGGGTGTCCGCTGCGAGCTCATTCAGGAAGGCGGACGCGTCACCGATACAGCTCTGGACAAACGCATGGACTTCCACTTTAACGCCGTGCTGGACGCCGTATCCGAGTGGAGGAAAGACAAGTCACAGTCCCAGGATGCACCACTGGGCGGTGAGATGCACGTCATGTGATCTGTACTGTCATTTATGATCCTCACACATGACATCATTCGTTCATTGATCAGCCGTTATAGTTTCGGTTAGTTTATCCTTTATTGACTGCTTTAGGAGAAATCAAGAGAGCAGGTCAACAAATCTCTATACAGTACAAGTACAACTCTCTAACCATTAGGTCACGACTCTATTAATGATACACATCCATTTCTTTCACAACTCTTTGTTCACTCAAAGCGTAGCCGACAGTTTTCGATCAATTTATATACATTTGTCCGTTCAAGCACAAGAAGACGCGAATGTGAAGTCAGTTCACTTGTTTGCGCTGTCAGAGATGTGTTTCTCTGCGTGTGTGCTGTGTGC
>NW_015506753.1:16926-24739 GCF_001515645.1 Sinocyclocheilus grahami
TGTGTGTGTGTGATTGTGTGTGAGCGTGCGTGCGTGTGTGTGTGTATGATTGTGTTTGTGTGCGTGAGTGTGTGTGTGTGTGTTTTAGTGGGATGTTCATGTATTGTGTGTGAGTGTATTGAGTGGGATGTTCATATGTGTGTGTGTGTGTGTGTGTGTGTGTGCAGGTGTCAGCTTGCTCGTGGGATCATAACGAGTGTTTCGCTCAGTTCTCTGGAGATCACACGCTGCTCGCTGACGGATACTCATCTGTCCTGCACAAACTCGCTCAGGAACTCGACATCCGGCTCAATACCGCGGTACTTCACCTCACACTCACACACACCTGCTGCTTTTCACTGGCCTTACGCTTTGATCCGCTCACACCCAGCTGTGTGTTTGCAGGTGCAGCATGTGGACTATTCTGGAGAGGGAGTGACGGTGACGTCCCGCTGCGGCTCTCGCTGGAGTGCACAGAAGGTTCGTCGCACACACACACACACTCTCACACACACACACTCATGCTGTTTCTACACCTCATCCGCTCCCGTGAGCACGTCGCTCTGACGGCTGCTGTGTGTCACAGGTTCTGGTGACGGTGCCGCTGGCTCTGCTGCAGAAGAACATCATTGGTTTCAGTCCTCCTCTGCCTGACAGGAAGCTCAAAGCCATCCACAGTCTGGGAGCCGGAGTCATTGAGAAGGTGAGCGAGTGTTCGTGTCGGTGTCTGTTAATGTCTCTCGCCCGCTGAAGTGCTCACCGCTCGACGCTGTGTTTCAGGTGGCGCTCCAGTTCCCCACACGCTTCTGGGACAGTAAAATCCAGGGAGCGGATTATTTCGGCCACATCCCGCCCTGTCCGGAGAAGAGAGGCCTGTTCAGTGTGTTCTACGACATGTGTCCGCAGGTGCGCCGCTCGTTTCTGCACACGCGTGTGCTACAAAACAGAGCTTTGTTGTTTGCTTTTGGTTGGTGAAATAAGAGTAACCCTCAGAAAAATGCTGATCAAATTCAGTATTAAATGTGATGTTTTACTAATGTTTCTTGCACAACACGCTTCTGCAGTTGCGGTCATAAATTTACATACACCTTGAAGAATTCTAAATGTTTTCACCCCTGGCTCTTAAAGGGACAGTTCACCCTAAAATATACATTTTGTCATCATTTGCTCACCCTCATATTTGTTCCAAATCTTTATGGGTTTCTTTCTTCTGCTGAACACAAAAAGAGAGATTTTGAAGAATGATGGGGAAAAACCTTCCCCATCAGGAAGGTACGGACTTTCAATAGTATGGAAGTCAATGGGGACCAGCAACTGTTTAGTTACTTAAATTTTTCAAAAGAAGAAGGAAACTCATGCAGGTTTGGAACAACATGAGGGTGAGTAAACGATGATAAAATGTATGTGATTTGTGTATTCTGTGGGTGGTAAGTGCTCGCATGTAGCACTGATGTCTGCGGCAGACCGGAGGGTTATCAAGGTGTGTGTGTGTGTGTGCAGGGTGACGAGTGTGTGCTGATGACGGTGGTCACCGGTGAGGCTCTGTCTCTGCTCAGAGATCTTCAGGACTCTCAGGTGGTGGATCTGTGCATGAGTGTCCTCCGAGAGCTCTTCCAGGAGCAGGTGACTCATTTATTAGGATCCTGACAGTAGCTGAGTTTGTGGTCTTGCTGCCGTGAGGACCGTCACAGACTCTGTGGTTCTGCTGCAGGAGGTTCCGGATCCGCTGCGGTTCCTGGTGACCCGCTGGAGCAGAGACCCGTGGGCTCAGATGTCCTACAGCTTCGTGAAGACGGGTGGCAGCGGCGAGGCCTATGACATCATCGCCGAAGACGTGCAGGGCAAGCTGTTCTTCGCCGGCGAGGTGAGGCTTTCTGAGTTTGATTCTGACGCGCGTCATCTCTCTGTATGATACGAGGTCGACTGCAGATCCATTCATGAACATTTATTTGAATATATTCATATTTGAGCAAAGCCTCACTGATTTATATCGTTGTGGCAGATGACACAATCATTCGTGACAAAACGAGACCGTTGATGAACTTTGCAGCATTGACTGAACTGAATCTGATCTGAATAATGACTGCTGTCTTCTGTTGAGAAGCTGAATTTAAAGTTGTTTTATAATTAATACATTTCACAAGCTTTGAAGCAGTCTGTATTAATTCTTTAGTTTTCTCACGAATTGATCATTGCAATGCTCTCCTTGTTGGAGTGTCCAAATGCTCTCTTAACAAATTGCAATACTTGCAGAATTCAGCAGCTAGAATTTGAACTGGGGCTAGGGCTGGCGACCATATAACTCCTGTTTTGAAGACGTTACACTGGCTCCCTGTTAAATACCGCAAACTGCTTACATACAAGGCTATGCATGGTCTCGCTCCACAGTATCTGGCAGATCTTTTAACACCTTATACGCCAATTCGCAATTTACGATCTTCTCAGCACGGTCTCTTAGTTGTTCCCAAAACACGGTTGCGATCCAGGGGGGACAGGGCCTTTTAAACGTATGCTCCAAAACTGTGTAATTCTCTCCCAATTGACTTTAGGGAAGCTAATTCTTTAGCTGTTTTTAAAACCTGCGAAATGCTGCTTGTATAGATCTATCAGTTGATGGTGTTGCCCTAGAGCTACACAGTAAACTAAAAAAGCTTGTTGTTATCTTTGACGCCACCCTGTCATTCCAGCCTTTTGTACAGAACACGGTAAAGACCTCCTTTTTTCATCTTAGAAATATTGCACGTATTCGACCTTTTCTTTTCTGTTGCTAAAAAATTGATTAATTCTTTAGTTTTCTCACGAATTGATCATTGCAGTGCTCTCCTTGTTGGAGTGTCCAAATGCTCTCTTAACAAATTGCAATACTTGCAGAATTCAGCAGCTAGAATTTGAACTGGGGCTAGGGCTGGCGACCATATATTCTGACGCGCGTCATCTCTCTGTATGATACGAGGTCGACTGCAGATCCATTCATGAACATTTATTTGAATATATTCATATTTGAGCAAAGCCTCACTGATTTATATCGTTGTGGCAGATGACACAATCATTCGTGACAAAACGAGACCGTTGATGAACTTTGCAGCATTGACACGGTTATTGAACTGAACTGAATCTGATCTGAATAATGACTGCTGTCTTCTGTTGAGAAGCTGAATTTAAAGTTGTTTTATAATTAATACATTTCACAAGCTTTGAAGCAGTCTGTATTAATTCTTTAGTTTTCTCACGAATTGATCATTGCAATGCTCTCCTTGTTGGAGTGTCCAAATGCTCTCTTAACAAATTGCAATACTTGCAGAATTCAGCAGCTAGAATTTGAACTGGGGCTAGGGCTGGCGACCATATAACTCCTGTTTTGAAGACGTTACACTGGCTCCCTGTTAAATACCGCATACTGCTTACATACAAGGCTCTGCATGGTCTCGCTCCACAGTATCTGGCAGATCTTTTAACACCTTATACGCCAATTCGCAACTTACGATCTTCTCTGCACGGTCTCTTAGTTGTTCCCAAAACACGGTTGCGATCCAGGGGGGGGGGCTTTTCAACGTATGCTCCAAAACTGTGGAATTCTCTCCCAGTTGACATTAGGGACGCTAACTCTTTAGCTGTTTTTAAAACTTTTCTCAAAACATTATTTTTCGGGAATGCTTTTATTTGATTATTTTTTTATTGTATTGTTTTGTGATTTATTTCTTGTTGAATTTATAGTATATTGTCTTATATTGTTGTGTCAGTCCCTTGCCACCTACTGGCGTAACACTGTAACTGCACTGATTAGTGTGGATACTTACTACTGAAATATTATCATTATATAGTCAGTGGCATAAAACAGTCTTAAAATGACAATAAAACCATTTATCGCAATTATTTCCAGGGCAATATATTGCCAAACAAAAAGTAGTCATCATGACCGGCCTAAGACCGACACAAGAAAATAACAAAGGCAGTGGGGTAAGAAAGAGTATTGCAATAAAAATGAACTTCCTGTCGCCTGAGCATTGAATAACAAACACTCTAATGTGCCGAGCCACCGAACTGAACCGAAAGACCGAGGTATGTATCGAACCGTGGGCTGACTGTATTGTTCATCCCTAGTTGTTATCAGATAAATATTTTCGGTGTTGTTCATTTGTTGTTGTGTTCCTGCAGGCCACAAACAGACACTTTCCTCAGACGGTGACGGGAGCGTATCTGAGTGGAGTGCGTGAGGCCAGCAAGATAGCAGCGCTTTAGTACTGAGTGATCACCACACACACACACACACACTCTCACACACACACACACACACACACTATCACACACACACACACACACTCTCACACACACACACACACACACACATACACACACACACTCACTCTCTCTCACACACACACACACACTCACACACACACACACACACACATCAGTGTCCTTCTGCAAGTCTTTTACTGACTGAATCAATGAACTTATTTCACCTTTTACGGTTTTGAAGTTGTGTTAAAAATCACAGTTCATCATCATGTTATGAGCTGTTTTGCTTTTTTTTATTTCACAGCTGAAATGAAATGAATTGATGTGATTTTCTGCTGACTGGAATTATGGGTTTTGTATGATTATGTAAAGAGATGCACATGAAGCTTTATTCTGTAAATTGTCTTTTGTCATGAATATCTGTTCAAATTAATTATAGAAATATTTTGCTTAATTACACTTGTTTTGAAACCGGCTCAGTTGTGTTGTTAAGATCCTTTGTTCCTCTAAAAATATTAAAAATGATAAATTATTCTACAACTAATTTTGTCTTTTGAATGAGTTTATATCCGAGTGTCTGTGAAGAACTGCAGTTATTCTAGAAATACGTGTGGTTTATTTACTAGAGTAACTGTAGAAATAGTGCAGAATATTTAAATAGAGCTGCACTCTCATTTAGGAAAGTAAATTAAAATTAAAAACTAATATTTTTCAATATTTACAACATGCAACTGGTGAAACTGGATATCACGTGATTGGTGCTCATTTGCATTTTGCTAATAAATGAAATGTAATTTAAATGAAAATAAATATGATGGACAAGACAGCCAAAAGTACTTATTTAATTTCCCCTAAAATAGTTTTTCCCATCAATCAGCGTGACATGCAGCTCAAATTACATTTTTGATTGTTCGTTTAAAAACCAGTTCGTTTAAAAGTTCTCTCATAAAGCACATTATTGAGGCAATAACTGTAAAAAATATTCACGGTTGTTATTCATGTGTGTTAATGCTAGTGATGCTCTGAAATGATGCATATTTTCATGAGAAGAACAGGGTCAGATCTGAACAAAAATAGGTATATAAACAAATTAATAAACATTTAAAGGGTGATTAAGAACAGACACACCAGAAATCAGATTAATTTACATATCGGAAAATAAAATAATAAGATGACAAATGAAATAAAAGGTGAGAAAGATAAAGAAAGGTCTATGTTCATGGCAAGAACAGGGTGAAATCACTTTATATATACACACACAAACTAAAGAAGAGATCCAGATAGGGTTATGATTATCCAGATTATCTTGCATTATTCTGTGAATACTCTGCTTTGAGTATTAACTGATCGGTTAATGCACGATCAATAATCAGTATTGTATACAGCGCTATAGAAATAAAGCTGACTTGACATCAGCTCCAAATATCAAAATAGGATGATTGTGATCCAAATTACAAAAGAAATGCATAAATAATAATGAGATGTTTTAGATCGGCACTTCGGTGCGTGTATCGCAAATCTTTTTTCTGATTTCTTTTCTTTTATTAAACAGAACAAAACATCAAACCATTAGGACAGTCCAGTTCTAAACACAAAACAAAGAAAGAGAGAGAGAGTATGCACAGATACAGATGTGTTGCCAGATTAAAAACAGGACATTCACGAGGACACAGGAGGAATATTACTCGGGTATCGCTAGGATACGATAATTAAATGAGCCAAAAGCTGTTCAATATTTTCTTATGTTCCTCTGTTTTGCCTTTAGACGTGTCGCTTGATAAGGTTTTCTAAGTGTGTGTATATCCTTCTTTCCTCTCCTCCTGAGCTCCAGCGACAGATAGATATATCCATATAAATATCCACCAGACCGTGTTACCTGTTCATGTATAGTCCTGCAGATATCTCCAAAACAATCTGCTTCATTGTATTAAAAGTGCATATTCAGAAAGTGCACTTGCAGATAATATAATATCAGTTAAATTAAAGGCCACGTAAGTGAACTTAAAGAGAGTACACTTTAATGACAATATTTCTTAACATACTTAAGTGCACTTTTTAAAAATGCACTGTATAATAATGTCTAATTAAGTATTACTTAAACTTTCATTTGACATAATTATGATTTTATAGTGTTTTTAATAAGTACACTTATTTTGATATATTTACCAATAAACTGATGTAAAATAATTGATTTTAATTTCAACTTAAGTGTGTTGTCCAAAATTACATTTGTTAATGTATTTTAAATGTATTTAGTCTATAATATATGTGTCCCTGCAGCACAAAAGCAGTGTTGAGTCGCTGGGGGATATTTGTAGCAATAGCCAACAATACATTGTATGAGTCACAATTATACATTTCTCTTTTATGCCAAAAATCATTAGGATATTAAGTAAAGATCATGTTCCATGAAGATATTTAGTACATTTCCTACCGTAAATATATCAAAACTTAATGTTTGATTAGTAATATGCATTGCTAAGAACTTCATTTGAACAACTTTAAAGATGATTTTCTCAATATTTAGATTTTTTTGCACCCTCAGATTCCAGATTTTCAAATATTTGTATCTCAGCCAAATATTGTTCTATCCTAACAAACCATACATCAATAGAAAGATTATTATTCAGCTTTCAGATGATGCATAAACCTCAATTTCACAAAATTGACCCTTGTGACTGGTTTTGTGCTCCAGGGTCACATATACTGTGTGCATTAATGCACTTGAAATGTATTTTTCTTCTAAACTTCAATGCACTTTCTTGTACAGTATAGTCCAGTAAACCTATCGTTTATAAATGAGTGGTTTTGCAGACAAAAGTTATTTGAAAACATTTTTCTGTGCCGTCTGATGCTGCTGGAGTCACAGAAGTTCTCTAAGCGGTCCGCTAGATGGCAGCAGAAGTGTAATCAAATGCATTATTGATATCAGACAGCTGTGTAGTGCTGTGTTAGATGACCTGACGATCTTCAGAGGCTTATGTGAGGCCTGCTCAAATCACCAGCGTTCAATAACTGTAAATATCTACATAATGGACATTAGTCAAATATAATACTAAATAATAGCAGTCATTGCATGTTAAATACTGAAGTATGGGCGGGAAGCCATAGTTAGGAAACTAGAGACATTCTGTAACAGATCTATTGCATGTTGTTAGTTAATGCATTGAAGAATGTTAATTAATTGGACCTTATTGTAAAGTGTCACCATTTCTTAATGCATGCAAACAGTCTTATTGTGAACCATTCTTCCATGCATTTACTGTTTTTATACATTCTTGCTGTAATCTTTAATCAGAAGTCTGGTTAGCTGCCTTGCTAAACTGATGAACAGATATGAGATCATGAATGGAGCTCATGGAGAGACAACAGTGAGACACACACAGAGCTCATATCTGATCATGGTCTCGTTTGCTGGTCTGTTAATGAGCTGAGCGCATGCATGAGTGACAGATTGTTCAGTGGTGACTGAAACTTTAAACTCTCTCTCTCTCTCTCTTGTGTGTGTTTGTTCAGTATGTGTGTGTGTGTGTGTGTGTGTGTTTGTTCAGTGTGTGTGTGTGTGTGTGTGTGGTTGTGTGAGTGTGAGTGAGTG
>NW_015506753.1:28195-30534 GCF_001515645.1 Sinocyclocheilus grahami
TGTGTGTTGTTCTGTGTGTGTGTTCTGTGTGTGTGTGAGTGTGTGAGTGAGTGATTGTCATGCCGGTGACCTGCTGTCATGAGGCTGATGGAGCTGCATTCCAGCGCCAGTGTGAACACATCCAGATGAACACCTCACTGCTTCAGTCTGCACACTACTGAGGGTTTGAGAGCGTGTCAGACACTGAAGAAGAACTCAAGCTATCATACACACTGTCATCATTACTAGCGCTTCCACACGCATTCCTTATGTGTCCTGAAGACAGATCCGTTCAGTAGCTCACAATGATCCATTGTTATATTTCATTCTATATCAAGTCATTTTACTGTTTCTGTACGATCAATTACTAAAATACATTTCCTGAACTATACACACTCAATATCTGTACAGAACAGCAGACAGCTTCAGCTCAAACTCTGTCAGAAGCACAGACGCTTCAGCTGCTCAGGTTACTCTGGTCATCTCTCCAAGCTGTGTGTGAAGATTGACTTCTACAGTGAGCTTTTCTACCGTACACTGAACGATCTTAGAGAGGAACGCAGTAATACTCTGTGTTTGTCATCTAATATCATAACATCATAAGCTCCTCTGTGTGCCAGATATTTGGAGACTCATAATTATGACTTCAGGACAAATGGCATGTTAATCAGGCATTTTGGGGAAATATTCTTATTAAAATGTTGCCAACTTATTACTCCCATTATTAAGTTTCTCTTTGCCCCAAGAACACATTCATATGCAAATTAGATGCAATCTATAGATACATTGAATATAATGGGAAAACTAATTTATGGATATTTTATGCACATATTGCATTAAGTACAGAAGTATATCAAATCATTCTGTGACATCTTTCATAACATGAGAATCATCTTTGTACAAAATTAGTCTCAAACCTAACAACTGATTGGTGAATGAAAAAATAAAACATTGTTTTTGCCTATACATGCCTTTTCATCTGTATTTATTTGTTCTGAATATCACAGTAAAATATGAATAAAATATATATTTTTTCACATGTTTTCTCTCCGTTTGTTTCTTATGCTCTACCCAGTGTAATGACAGAAAACAACCATTCACAAAACCCTTGTCTGCTTCTCAGGAGGTTATGAGTTTCAATATTGTAATTATGACATTCTAAGTCAAAGTATGTCATTATTGACAAAAAGTCGAAATTATGAAAGCCAATAATTCATAAAAAGTCAAAATAATGACAATTTCAAAAAGCTGTTCACAAAACCCTTGTCTGCTTCTCAGGAGGTTATGAGTTTCAATATTGTAATTATGACATTCTAAGTCAAAGTATGTCATTATTGACAAAAAGTCGAAATTATGAAAGTCAATAATTCATAAAAAGTCAAAATAATGACAATTTCAAAAAGCTGAAATGAAGACTTTAAGTCAAAATTATGACGTAATAAATGTGAAATTACAGATAAAAAGGCTAAATGATTTTTAATCTAATAAATACAACGTTATGACTTTCTAATTAGTATCCGACGTCATACTTTTGATTTTTGATCCCATAATTATGCATTGACTTTCTATGCATTGCTTCTAATTTTTAAGCCACAATTTCGGCTTTGCATCTCATAATTACCACCTGCCAAACCTCTCAGAACTATGACCTCTCAGAAGAACCGAGTGTCTAAAGGATGGATATCTGTACAGTTTTGCGGATGCGTTTTTCTTCTGAGAGCTGGATGGATTATTTGAGGCTTGTAGCGAACAGAAGGAGTTTTAGTGTGCCGAGGAAGGTTATTCATCATCATCATCATCATCTTCACACTCGCGTGACGCTATGAAGGGCTGTGTAGATGTGCTGTGATGCTGCGAGAGTCAGGACTCAGGTGAGACGCTCCTGTCTGTCAGCGCCAATCACAGACGCGGAGGAGTTCACTTAAAGGCGACGCGTTGGCTTTCTGCGGCTGAAGATCCTCCGCTCCGCTGCACGAGACTCTTCAGCTCTGCGCTCGCGCTGCTCTGCTTGTGTGTGGTGACCGCAGGTGAGTGAGATTTTGCGTGCTTTAGGAGAAGATCGGCATTGAAATGTAACGCTGTTCTCTTCGTGTACCTTTGCTAAATCCGAAACGAGTGTTTTCGTTTGTTCTTGCTCTGAAGTGTGTGTGTGTGAGAGAGAGAGAGAGAGAGAGAGAGAGAGTGTGTGTGTGTGTGTGTGTGTGTGTGAGAGAGAGAGAGAGAGAGAGAGAGAGAGTGTGTGTGTGTGTGTGTGTGTGTGTGTGAGTGTGTGTGTGTGTGTGTGTGAGTGTGTGTGAGTGTGTGTGTGTGTGTGTGAGTGTGTGTGTGTGTGTGTGTGTGAGAGTGTGTGTGTGTGTGTG
>NW_015506753.1:36955-38978 GCF_001515645.1 Sinocyclocheilus grahami
TGTGTGTGTGTGTGTGTGTGTGTTCTGTGTGTGTGTGAGTGTGTGAGTGAGTGATTGTCATGCCGGTGACCTGCTGTCATGAGGCTGATGGAGCTGCATTCCAGCGCCAGTGTGAACACATCCAGATGAACACCTCACTGCTTCAGTCTGCACACTACTGAGGGTTTGAGAGCGTGTCAGACACTGAAGAAGAACTCAAGCTATCATACACACTGTCATCATTACTAGCGCTTCCACACGCATTCCTTATGTGTCCTGAAGACAGATCCGTTCAGTAGCTCACAATGATCCATTGTTATATTTCATTCTATATCAAGTCATTTTACTGTTTCTGTACGATCAATTACTAAAATACATTTCCTGAACTATACACACTCAATATCTGTACAGAACAGCAGACAGCTTCAGCTCAAACTCTGTCAGAAGCACAGACGCTTCAGCTGCTCAGGTTACTCTGGTCATCTCTCCAAGCTGTGTGTGAAGATTGACTTCTACAGTGAGCTTTTCTACCGTACACTGAACGATCTTAGAGAGGAACGCAGTAATACTCTGTGTTTGTCATCTAATATCATAACATCATAAGCTCCTCTGTGTGCCAGATATTTGGAGACTCATAATTATGACTTCAGGACAAATGGCATGTTAATCAGGCATTTTGGGGAAATATTCTTATTAAAATGTTGCCAACTTATTACTCCCATTATTAAGTTTCTCTTTGCCCCAAGAACACATTCATATGCAAATTAGATGCAATCTATAGATACATTGAATATAATGGGAAAACTAATTTATGGATATTTTATGCACATATTGCATTAAGTACAGAAGTATATCAAATCATTCTGTGACATCTTTCATAACATGAGAATCATCTTTGTACAAAATTAGTCTCAAACCTAACAACTGATTGGTGAATGAAAAAATAAAACATTGTTTTTGCCTATACATGCCTTTTCATCTGTATTTATTTGTTCTGAATATCACAGTAAAATATGAATAAAATATATATTTTTTCACATGTTTTCTCTCCGTTTGTTTCTTATGCTCTACCCAGTGTAATGACAGAAAACAACCATTCACAAAACCCTTGTCTGCTTCTCAGGAGGTTATGAGTTTCAATATTGTAATTATGACATTCTAAGTCAAAGTATGTCATTATTGACAAAAAGTCGAAATTATGAAAGTCAATAATTCATAAAAAGTCAAAATAATGACAATTTCAAAAAGCTGAAATGAAGACTTTAAGTCAAAATTATGACGTAATAAATGTGAAATTACAGATAAAAAGGCTAAATGATTTTTAATCTAATAAATACAACGTTATGACTTTCTAATTAGTATCCGACGTCATACTTTTGATTTTTGATCCCATAATTATGCATTGACTTTCTATGCATTGCTTCTAATTTTTAAGCCACAATTTCGGCTTTGCATCTCATAATTACCACCTGCCAAACCTCTCAGAACTATGACCTCTCAGAAGAACCGAGTGTCTAAAGGATGGATATCTGTACAGTTTTGCGGATGCGTTTTTCTTCTGAGAGCTGGATGGATTATTTGAGGCTTGTAGCGAACAGAAGGAGTTTTAGTGTGCCGAGGAAGGTTATTCATCATCATCATCATCATCTTCACACTCGCGTGACGCTATGAAGGGCTGTGTAGATGTGCTGTGATGCTGCGAGAGTCAGGACTCAGGTGAGACGCTCCTGTCTGTCAGCGCCAATCACAGACGCGGAAGAGTTCACTTAAAGGCGACGCGTTGGCTTTCTGCGGCTGAAGATCCTCCGCTCCGCTGCACGAGACTCTTCAGCTCTGAGCTCGCGCTGCTCTGCTTGTGTGTGGTGACCGCAGGTGAGTGAGATTTTGCGTGCTTTAGGAGAAGATCGGCATTGAAATGTAACGCTGTTCTCTTCGTGTACCTTTGCTAAATCCGAAACGAGTGTTTTCGTTTGTTCTTGCTCTGAAGTGTGTGTGTGTGAGAGAGAGAGAGAGAGAGAGAGAGAGAGAGTGTGTGTGTGTGTGT
>NW_015506753.1:39229-48130 GCF_001515645.1 Sinocyclocheilus grahami
GTGTGTGTGTGTGTGTGTGTGTGTGTGTGTGTGTGTGTGTGTGTGAGTGTGTATGTGTGTGAGTGTGTGAGTGTGTGTGTGTGTGTGTGTACTGATGACGCTGTTCATTTGTTAGTCGCTTCTGATACAGCCGTCTGCTAAATGAATGAATGTAGGTTTGTGATGTTGTGTGATTAATTCTGTGTGTGTGTGTGTGTGTGTGTGTGTGTGTGTCAGCTGAGAGGATGCAGGTTCGAGTGCTGCTGATCCTGATACTGACATCAGTATTAATCACACGAGCTCAAGGTACGACTGTCTGCTTTCTGTTCTGTGCATTATGATGTTTATCATTCGTTATATCACTCTTTTGTGTTTTCTGTTGTTGTGATGTTCTTTCTGTCGTTCTGTCTATCATTCCATCCTCATATCGCTCTCACCTCTCTTATTTTAGCTCATCTGTTTGACCAATAACAGTTGTTTCCAGATCGAAAGGGAATCTTGTAAGGTTTTCTGCATTAGTTTAGCAGATCTTGTTCCTCTCACTGCTTAAACCGGTGAAACATCGCTTCATCTGGAGAGCGTCTGCTGTGTGCAAACGTCTCTAAGATGTCAGTTTTACATGCATTGTGAATCATAAACATCTTAAAGACATCTTCTGAACGTGTATTCAGCATCTGATAGGAACCGTAGACGTATAGCAGATGAGGAACAGATGTAACGCAGACGTCTCCGTGAAGCTCGTGTGCTGTCAGGGAAGGGATAGCTCACCTAAAAATAAAAACTCTGTCATCATTTACTTTCAATTTATTGCCTCATGAGTCTGCTGAACATGAAATAAGATATTTTGAAGTATGTGTTGACGGTAGCCATAGCACTATACAAGTCAATGGCTGTTTACTTACCCACATTCTTCAGAATGCGTTATTTCATGTTCAGCAGAAGGTTTGGGTGAGTAAACGATGACATAGTTTTCATTTTTTGGGTGAACTGTTCCTTTAATAAAAAAAATACGTGGCTGGGCTTGTTGGAAGCGCCGTGGATCTTGTGGCGGGAGCGACTTCTACATTTAGATCCTTTTATGATCCCGTAAAACATGTTTATGTGGCTGTTTTGAGAAGCTTGAGTGTAGCGGAGAGCTCTCAGAAACGCTGCTGTCAGGAGGAGCTGATCACCTGGAGTTCGTCCAGCAGACACGTTCAGATCTGTTACTCAAATACCTGCCGTCCACCGCGCCTCCGGTGTCTGCAGCACACAGAGCCCTTTACACTGTTACTGCAACAGCCAGAGCTATAACTGCACACCTATAATAACCAGCCCACACTACAACTACAACAACAGAGATTTGACCTTCCAGCTGCTGAGTGATAAATGCATTGACAGCCAATCAGAATCCATTCTGCTTTAAAGAGCTCGAGCAGGAAAGCGGCAGGCCATGTTTAGATTGAACAGTGAGCCGGTGAACACGGGTGTGGACGCTAATATAGTTATAGCTGTTATTATAGGATTATAGTTCACTTCCAGAATAAACATCTGATCATTTACTCTCCACCATGTCATCCGAGATGTCCTGGAAGCCCAGCTAGTGCAAGACCAGCATCTGTGGTTAAAAACTATATAAATGTTTATTTATTTAAAGACAATGAGGATGGTTTCTCTAGATGAGACTCTTATTCCTCGGCTGGGATCCTGTAGAGCTCTTTCAAGCTGCTCTGAAACTGTGATTTGGTCTCCATTGAAGTCCATTATACGGAGAAAAATCCTGGAACGTTTTCCTCAAAAACCTTAATTTCTCTGCGACTGAAAGAACATCTCAGATGAGAGTAAATGATCAGGAGATTTTAATTCTGGAGGTGAACCAATCCTTTAACCATCGTTTGATAATGTAGAAAACTAATCTAACATCGCAGCCTCCATGCATTTGGTCAACTTTAGTTTCAGTCTGTGTGCGTGATTGCTTTAAGCTGAAACTGTCATCATATTCGGTTCAGAATGCAGCCTCTGAAATCAAAGCTGCAGATCCTGTAGTTTAATACAGAGGATAAACCGAATCGCGATAAACGTGTCAGAGAAAAGAGCAAATTGTGACACATTACTGTAACATGGTTTCTTTCTGTTACAGACATTTAAGTTTGGGATTTAATTGTGTTAACGATACAATACAGCAATGAAAATGGGCTTTATTTTGGTTGTGCATTCAATATTTTTAGTTTGATTTTGTGGTGAAACATGAGCCGGACATGATCCTGCCAGGTGTTTGAGAGGTTTATCCGCTGGCAGTATAAAACTCATTTATGTTTCAAACACACACAAACTCTGACTGGACACGAGCCGGGACGTTTACCCGAGGAGAGAGCTGCAATCAGGTTGGTGCTCTTCACAGTGTTTTATCTTCTGCCTGCTGCATCCGCTCTGAAGAGGAATCACGTCTGCTGACTGAGACACAAACCCGGGTTTGTGGGCTAGTGCACGGTGTTTAGTGTTGAGAGGAATGCCTGCGCGGGCTGGAGAGAGATGAGCATGTGTTGAGTGTCTGCATAAACACCCTTCAGACGTCCTCACAAATACACACTTCCTTTGGATTGGTCCCAAAAGTCTCACTCTCTTCTCATTATTCTGTCTCTCCACAAAGCCAAGCATCCAATCTTGCATGTCAGTGTTGCAGATACGTGGACAAAGTCAGACTTTGTTTAGTGGAAACACCGTGTCCTAACCAGGTCTGATGCCACAAGCTTGCAGACGCTAAACTACTAACTAACTAAACTACCGCTGTGCGACTTGACCAGTGCTGGTAGTAACCGGAAGTAATCAGAGTCCAAAAATAAAGTGCTTCTTATTATGTTTTAAAATGCGCGCTATTTTCATTGCGGAAGCACATTTGCGCTATTTTCATTGCGGAAGCACATTTGCGTTATTTTCATTGCGGTAGCACAGTTGCGCTATTTTCATTGCGGAAGCACAGTTGCGTTATTTTCATTGCGGAAGCACAGTTGCGCTATTTTCATTGCGGAAGCACAGTTGCGCTATTTTAATTGCGGAAGCACAGTTGCGCTATTTTAATTGCGGAAGCACAGTTGCGTTATTTTCATTGCGGAAGCACATTTGCGCTATTTTCATTGCGGAAGCACATTTGCGTTATTTTCATTGCGGTAGCACAGTTGCGCTATTTTCATTGCGGAAGCACAGTTGCGTTATTTTCATTGCGGAAGCACAGTTGCGCTATTTTCATTGCGGAAGCACAGTTGCGTTATTTTCATTGCGGAAGCACAGTTGCGTTATTTGCCTTTGCTCACGTGGATTGCTGATCTGATACGAGTAGTTTGAGTTTCTTACGGTGTGATCTAAACACCATGTCCTGTGTTGACAAGTAACTCATAAATCAACATAAGTAACTCATAAAACTTTATTTACTCACCGAAGCCCATTTACTCTCAGCGAGGGTTAATTTGGGTCCTGTGTGAGAGACTGACCTCGTAAAGAGCCTCAAACCATCAGAAAACCATCAGTTTGCTGTCACTGTGGAGAGTGTGTTAGGATCCATCTGGAGAATCTGCTGGATGTTAATCATTTAAAACAATAAAGAGGCATGATAATAATGTAATTTAGTTCATGTTAATCCTGCCCTGATGAAGCTCTTTCACAGACACAATGTTTTTCCCTTTATTTGTATAGCTCTTTATACAATACTGATCGTGTCAAAGCAGCTTTACAGTGTCAAACAAGAGAATAGTTTGTCAATAATGCAAGAAGACTAAAACAAAGAGTCATTTTTCCAGCTGAAGTCAGTTGATTGATGATTCAGTGATTCATCGTCCAGTTCAGTTCTCTTCCATTAGTTTCTGTGCAATCAGTCAAGCGTCCCCAACTAAACAAGCCAAAGGCGACAGCGGCAAGGGACCAAAACTCCAAAAATAATAAGAAGAAGAGTAACTGAACTATAACACGTTGCTCTTGAGACCTTAACGTCCTCTTGGTTCTTCTGATCTTTATGTTTGTGTGTTTTCTGATAGTTGTTCACGAGTCTCTGTTTTTCACACAACGTTTAGAGCCGGAACGATCAATGGAAATGATTTAGTCTGGCTGGAAATATGTAAAATCTCACGCAGCACTAAATGTTAGCTTGAACTTTTCTATGTCTCTTGTATTTGTTTCTAAATGTTAGAGAGGGTTACGCAAGCGTCTGCTCTCTGCTGTATTTAGTTTCCAGTTTAAATGGCGGTTTGAAACACAGCGACCGCAGAGGCTCATGGGTTTAGGCTCTACAAACGTGACATTAGTGTGGAGATTGACGGCTTGTTTGTGTGTGTGTGAATTATACTGAATGTGATTATAGGGCCGTCTGCTGAAGAAAGAGAGAGAAACACATCTGTAAATCTTCTCAAAAGATCTCTGTTTGAGCGATATTACAAACAATAAAATCTCAGTTACTTGAGAATGTTTAACTGATTCCAGATTTATCTGATTTCATTTTTCATGTTTAACTAATCAACTTGTAAAATGTAACTGTAACATGATTCATGTAACATTCTCGTAATGAACCATCTGGTTAAAGAAAGTTCTGTTTCAAGTGCAGACAAACTCACTTGTTAAATATCTTTGCAGAGAAGATGCATGAAATATGAAGGCGAATATTGTCTTACACATATGTTATATGTTCAGAAATCATTTAAAATGCTAAATATGTAGCCAAAATGTAGACATTCAGTTTTAGAGACGATTCAAACTCTTCGTGACGGTCAGTATAACAGCAGCAGCAGCGATTATTAACAGTGAATGAAAACAGCAGCAGCTTTCAGTCTGTCAGCATCATGCACGCGTCAAATATCAGACATACAGTAGTAGTTCTGCACTGCTTTCTGCTTTTCCTTTGCTTTTCTATGTAAACATGCGCCTGATGGGTGTGTTTCACCGCTGCATCGTGTTGTCTCGCTCATGAAACGGTCTAAAAACATGGCGCTGGAGATAAAGAAGCTCAGCTGGCGTTTCATAAGCTTGCGTCTGGTGTTTTTCAGCACAAATCCCCCTAGCATTCTGAGCGCTCCATCTATGAGCAGATATATCAGGGATCCGCTGATAGACGCGATCATTGTAGCCAATCACAGACATATCTGTTGAGCACGAGAACACAATGGCCAATCAGAGCTGTTTAAGAATCCGCTCAAAATGCTACGGGAAACGCTGGTATCGTCTTCTGACTTCTGGCAGCACTAGGCCTCAGAAACACTGACAGTGATGCGACTATGTCTTTTCTCATTCACCGTCTCCTTTTCTGTCCTGATGTCTCTGCGCAGTTTCTCTCTGCAAGTCTACACTAGCTAAATACTTTCATTCATTTCTCTCTCTGTGTCTCTGTGCCTTATGGGCATGCAGGTGTGCCCGCGTATCTCTATCCTGCAGTCATTCTCTCTCTATCATCTCTCTCTCTCTCTTGCTCTTGTTGACTATTCGCTGTCGTTCAGTGTAGCTTTAGGTCACATATAATCATCATTTACGCACAGTGTGTTTGTGTGGCTTTGGGTGATCCCTGAGTTAAAGCCGTCATGACACATTGTTTGTAACCCATCTTGACATTTCAGAGTGGAGAAGGATAGTCATATATCTTCCTAAAATGTCTTTTACCTACAGCATTGATTGGGCACGTGGTTTAAAAACAGAGACTGCTAAAAAGAAAAGTTATTTCAGAGGAAGAGCAAGTTATTTTGATGAAATATTTTTAATAATGACGGCACTGATAAATCATTCACAATGAGCAGGATGATGTATTCAGTAAAGATAGGGTACATTTTGATTTCATGTTGACTTTCAAGTTAAAAAGGAATGCACCTAACACAATGCTGACCCCATATTGACCCTAACATTGACCCCACACTGACCCTAACATTGACCCTCTCTAACCCTCAAGGCAGATTCACACTGAACTCATTTTTGTCTTGACAGGTTGTTCAGAATGAAGCAATGTGTCCATCTGAAATGCTTCACACTGAAGGCGGAGTGAAAATTCACATTGCAACGAATTGAAGTTTATTTCTGTATTATATGACTCTTTCGAACTCTTGTTGTGATTCATAGTTTAAGCTATATATGAAACAATCTGCTGAACTGACTGACTGAATGAGCTTCGTTTTGGACAAATAAAGGAAACATTTATAGATTTAGAAACTAATGTCAAGAAATTCTAAATTTGACATTAAGATTAATAACCAAAAAATATCATCATGAAATGAAGCAAGATTAATCACAGCACACGTTAAAATCATACTGAAGTATTATTCATGCAAATTAATAGCTGCTAATGTTACTTGTTACATTTAAATATTGACTGTTATCTGATCGTTATTTAACTCTTATCCTCCTGATCATTTATGTATGCATCATTTATAGCCGGTTACATTAGGTTCTGGCTAAATGTGAATGAGACGTTAACAAAACAAACATTTTGTATTCATGTTTTCAGGTGTATTGTGAAGGCCGTTCACTTCAAGAACAATAGCTATAACCATAAAGTTTTAATAAGCACTTTCAGAGTGATTGTTTTCCAGCTGATCAATGATAAACACATTGACAGCCAATCAGAATCCATCCTGCTTTAAAGAGCTCGAGCATTTAAAGACAGAGGACAAAACTGCAGCTCTTACAATAAACACAACGTTATCGTCTGCTGATGTGAATGCTGTTATAGTTTATCATTATAGTTATTGTTCTTGGTGTGAATAAGCCTTAACGCTGTCTCCACCCTGAGCCCTGATTTACCCTGACCTTTGACCTTCACTCTGACATAGCAGAATGTGTGCTTTCACTCGTTTGTGCAAACAGCTTGACTTTCATTTCACACACACCACAAGGCTGTCACAGACTTCTGAAAGCACACGTTCCTAATGTGTATAGACTTGACCAAGCATGGCATTATGGGTAAAAGAAAAGCCAGGCATCTGAGAGTGAAAGACAAATTCAGAGAGTTTAAGCTGAACGTGTTACAGCAGGAACAGCAGAACACATGCATGGCGTCACGCTACACTCAGTTCTACACGCTATTCTATACGCTGTTCTCTCCTGTGTTTTAATGCTGTTTTGTTGCTCTTGATTTGAATGTTTCTCTGCAGGTTAGAGCATCTTTCATCCGGTTCAGAGGCGGCTCAGGCTCGTCATGAGGGAATCAGACACATTAGTGTTGTATTTGAAACATCTGACAGTCCAAAACTGAAATAAAGACATTCATCAGCACTCTGAGTGTTTGTGTCATTCATCCTTTGACCTGAGCGTTGTTCAGACCGCAGCCCTCGTGCTAACATTTATTCTGTCATAAGCACTGATCTGCTGCTGTCGTTTCATCCGGTGTGTTTGTTCTGTCTGTCTGTCTCTTTAGTGGACGTGTTCACATGTAGAACTCCAGCCGTTGCCGATATCGTGATTCTGGTGGATGGATCGTGGAGCATCGGCCGAATTAATTTCCGTTTGGTGCGGATGTTTCTGGAAAGTCTCGTCAGGGCCTTCGCAGTTGGATCTGAACACACACGTGTTGGTGCGTCTGCAGTCTCGTTTGTATGTTTGTTTCTTGTGTGTTTGCGCTGTGTGTTAGTGTGTTAATACTGTGTGTGTGTTCAGGTTTGGCGCAGTACAGCGGGGATCCGCGGATTGAGTGGCATCTGAACACTCACAGCACTAAAGAGGCTGTCATCGACGCCGTGAAGACTCTGCCTTATAAAGGAGGAAACACACTCACAGGTTCACACACACTCACTCACATTCACACACACACCTACACACACACACACACACACACACACACGTTTACTTAGCTATCTAAATTGGGAAATTACATAGACTTCTATTGCTTTTATATACAGATAGTTATACACTTTTTAACCTAAACCCACCCCTACCCCTAATCCTACCTCTCACAGAAAATTTTCTGCATTTTTACAATTAAAAAAAAAAAGTTTGACAAATTAGGACATCCCCAGATGGAGGTTTTTGGCAATTTAGTCAGGTTTTGTGCACTTTTGGGTACAAATTTGTCCCCAAAATATGGTTAAGTAGGTACACACACACTTACACTCACAAACTCACACTTATACATGCATTCACACTCACACAAACTCACTCTCATACACACACTCACTCAAATTCACACTCACACAAACTCCCACAAACTCATACACACACTCACACAAACTCACACTCATACATGCACTCACACAATCTCACACATACACGCACTCACACAAACACAAACTCACACTCACACAAACTCACACTCATACACACACTCACAAACTCACACTCATTCACGCACTCACACAAATTCACACTCATACACACACTCACACAAACTCACACTCATATACACACTCACACTCATACATGCACTCACACAAACTCATACTCACACAAACTCATACACACACTCACACAAACTCACACTCATACACACTCACACTCATACACACTCACACTCATACTCACACTCATACACACACACTCACAAACTCGCACTCACACAAACTCACACTCATACACGCACACACACAATCTCACACTCATACACACACTCACAAACTCACACTCATACACACACTCACAAACTCACACTCATACACTCACTCACACTCACACACACTCTCACACACCCACAAACTCACACTCATATACACACTCACACTTATACACGCTCTCACACTCACGCAAACTCACACTTATACATACACTCACACTCACGCAAACTCACACTCATACACACACTCACACAAACTCACACTCATACACACACTCACAAACTCACACTCATACACGCACTCACACTCATACACGCAATCACACAAACTCACACTCATACACACACTCACACAAACTCACACTCATACACAAACTCACACTCACACAAACTCACACTCATACACTCACTCACACTCACACACACTCTCACAC
>NW_015506753.1:51358-56997 GCF_001515645.1 Sinocyclocheilus grahami
ACTCACACTCATACACACTCACACTCATACACACTCACACTCATACTCACACTCATACACACACACTCACAAACTCGCACTCACACAAACTCACACTCATACACACACTCACAAACTCACACTCATTCACGCACTCACACAAATTCACACTCATACACACACTCACACAAACTCACACTCATACACAAACTCACACTCACACAAACTCACACTCATACACTCACTCACACTCACACACACTCTCACACTCACACACGCAATCACACAAACTCACACTCATACACGCACTCACACTCACACACGCAATCACACAAACTCACACTCATACACGCACTCACACTCACACACGCAATCACACAAACTCACACTCATACACGCACTCACACTCACACACGCAATCACACAAACTCACACTCATACACGCACTCACACTCACACACGCAATCACACAAACTCACACTCACACACACTCACACTCATATACACACTCACACTTATACACGCTCTCACACTCATACACACATTCACTCTCACACAAACTCACACTTATACATGCTCTCACACAAACACACACAAACTCACACTCATACACACACTCACACAAACTCACACTCATACACAAACTCACACTCACACAAACTCACACTCATACACTCACTCACACTCACACACACTCTCACACTCCCACAAACTCACACTCATATACACACTCACACTCATACACACTCTCACACAAACTCACACTCGTACACACACTCATTCAAACTCACACTCACACATACACGCACTCAGACAAACTCACACTTATACATGCACTCACACTCACGCAAACTCACACTTATACACGCTCTCACACTCACGCAAACTCACACTTATACATGCTCTCACACTCACACACACAAACTCACACTCATATACACACTGACACTCATATATACACTCACAGACTCACACTCATACACAAACTCACTCACACAAACTCACACTCATATACACACTCACACTCATACACACATTCATACAAACTCGCTCATACAGACGCTTACACAAATTCACACTCACACAAACTCACACTCATATACACAAACTCAGTTATACAAACTTGCACTCATATAAACACTCACTCAAACTCACACACACACACACACACACACACACACACACACACACACAAAGCTTAGATTTATATGACTTCATTCTCACTGTAATGCATTTTTTCGTACATGTGTGTGTGTTTTCAGGTCTTGCTCTGACGTATATTCTGGAGAACAGCTTCAAAGCTGAATCTGGATCCAGACCTGACGTTCATCCGCCACCCTCCGCTCACTCAAGCCTGCCGGCCTCCGCTCACTCTAACCGCCGTGTGTGACGCCGTGTGTTTTGTTGTGAAAGCGAAACTACTTTGTTTGGTCTTCCAAAAGAGGACACGACTAGCGGCTGATTTCAGCGTGATGAGCTCCATCGTGGAGGGACTGACCAGGAGCATCTGCGAGCGTGTCTCTGAACTCAGCAGAGAGATCAGCGGTGGGTTTCTGGGAGTTTTGTGACATCTTTGCTCTGGGCTGATTGAGTCTCACACTCTAATGGTAGCATCTGTGACTGTCATTTCCACTGAAAATTATGCTTGGGTTGTGGTGTCCTCACTGCTAGAGTGACCATTGAGAAACCGTTAAAGGGGTCATATGATGCAATTAAAATTTTTCTTTTCTCTTTGGAGTGTTACAAGCTCTTTGTGCATAAAGAAGATCTGTAAAGTTGCAAAGACTAAAGTCTAAAATCCAAAGAGATATTCTTTATAAAAGTTAAGAGTCAACCACGCCTACCTAAAACGCCTTGTTCTAACACGCCCCCACATGTCTACCTCACTATGTGGGAAGATTTGCATAACGCCGCCCAAATGTTCACGCAAAGAAAGAAGGCGTAACTTTTATTCTCGCTGTAGTATTGTTGTTGCCGCCTCCATGTCGTGGAGACGCTGTGTGTTTCGTTGTGAAAGCGAAACTACTTTGTTTGGTCTTCCAAAAGAGGACACGACTAGAAATCAGTGGTTAAGTTGTATTTACAACACTGTTCCAGAACACTTCAACCCAAATATTCAGATGTGTGCAGCACATTTTATGGAGGACTGTTTCCTGATCCTGGGAGAGTAGACTACAATGCCGGCTGTTCTGACGTTTTAATTTTTAAAAGATTTACCACTGATGATTCAAATTCGGGCAGTGTAGACTAGCGCTTGTTGTTTGTAATTTCTCCGATCACAAATGCAGACATGGTTTTATGTTTACGCGGCACGATGCAACGCAACGCAATGCGTAAAAAGACAGTTTAAGTCATTATAATCCATAATTAAGTCCCCACTGGATGCAACAAATGTCTCGTTTATAATGGGTTTTAATGTTTTTGTCTCGTCGCTCCGGCCGGACAGGGCAGCACAGTATGGTGAGGGGCGTAACATTTCCGTCTCACGCTTGAGGAATTCAGCCAATCACAACGCACTGGATAGCGAGCCAATCAGAGCACACCTCGCTTTTCAGACCGATGAGTTTTGTAAAAATCGATGCGTTTCAGAAAGGCGGGGCATAGAGGAGAAACAATAATGTACAGTATGTGGAAAATAATGTGTTTTTTTAACCTTAAACCGCATAAATACTTTTCATTACACCAAATAATGTTCTTTTTAGCAACATCATATGACCCCTTTAACAAAGCTGAAACTTTAATATTTAACAGCAGCTTGTATTTAAGCTTTTATACCATCCTGCTTAGATGATGTAAAGTTTCTGTGTGTTTTCAGGTGAGACAGATCCATATTCCACGAGGTCACTGGACGCTCCCAGTAACCTTGTGACCTCTGAGGTCATGGCCAGGAGCTTCCGTGTGTCATGGACCCATGCTGCAGGGCCGGTGGAGAAGTACAGAGTGGTGTATTACTCATCCAGTGAATCCAGACCCGAAGAGGTGTGTGTGTGTGTGTATACTTATGATCTTCTGTAATGTAGTGAAGCATGTCACTTTTAAAGACATTTTAGCTGGCCTCAATAATAGAAAAGGCCTCATGATCCATTATTTTGAATCTTCCTCTGTGAATGTTAGTTTAGGAGAACTAGTGAAAGACACAGCTGTGCATCCGTGTGTGTGAATGCGGTGTGTTGTGCAGGTGGTGGTGAACGGCAATGATAACTCTGTGGTGTTGAGGTATCTGAACTCTCTGACGGAGTATCAGATCACTGTGTTCGCCATCTACAGCAACGCAGCCAGTGAAGCTCTGAGAGGCAGCGAGACCACCTGTGAGTGCATCTGATCTGATCATTACATTTGATCTATTAATACACCGTCCTATCTATTATTTCATCAGATCTTTTATTACTTCTGATCTATTCATTACAACTGATCTATTATCACATCTTAACTGTAATCACTTCTGATCTAAAATCACATCGTCTCTATTCATTACGTCTGATCTGTTCATTACATCTGATTTATTATCACATCTGATCTGTTATTTTGTTTTGAACTGATCATTTGTGCGTGTCTGATCTATTAGTACTCACCTGATCTGTTTAATGTGTCTGATATGTTAAACTCATCTGATCTATGCTGAAATGATCAGTTGTATATGTCTGATCTGTTTTATTCTCCTGCAGAAGTCAATCCTGCAGTACTTCTTGTGTCTGTATGGTTTGTTGATTGTTGTGTTTGTCGGTCAGTGGCGTTGCCGACGGTCAGTAATCTGGAGCTGCATGACATCACTCACAGTAGCATGCGTGCGCGCTGGCGGGAGGCAGAAGGGGCTTCTGGGTACATGATCCTGTACGCGCCTCTGACGGAGGGCGACCCTGCGGACGAGAAGGAGGTGGAATACACACACACACACACTACAGGTCCTCTCACACTGCATGCGAATGTCCAGCGTGAAGATTTGGACTAGAATCAGTCGATGACACCCGACTGGAACATGCATGAGTGTAGATGCTCTCAGATCTGTGAGTATCCTTAACTAGTGAGTGTGTGTTTGTGTGTTTACAGGTTAAAGTGTCTGACTCCGTGACTCAGGTTGAACTGGAAGGTTTAACTCCTGCGACCGAATACACAGTGACTGTTTATGCCCTGTATGGAGAGGAAGCCAGTGACCCCATGACCGCGCAGGAGACCACGCGTGAGTCCAAACCCCAGACACGCAACACATCAGAGAAACACGTGTGTGTGCTAAATACTAGCCTTCACCAGAGAAGAGCTGATAATATAATCTGTCTGACTCTCTCGCTCTCAGTCCGTCTGACTCCGGCTCGTAATCTGCGCATCTCAGACGTCAATCACAGCTCTGCTAAACTCTCGTGGGACACGGCGTCTCGTAAGGTCAAAGGTTACCGTATTGTTTATGTGAAGACGGACGCTGTGGAGACCAATAAGGTGAGAGCGCATCCGGCCACTGTGAACTGAATTGTTTTGACATGTCTCTGACCTTTGACCCTTTGGTGACCTCAGGTGGAAGTGGGTCCGGTCACCACACTGTTGCTGCGTAACCTGACGTCTCTGACGGAGTACACCGTCGCCATCTTTGCCCTGTATGACGAGGGACAAGCAGAACCGCTGACGGACAGCTTCACCACCAGTGAGGACACGCATAGCATTAATATATTAAAAATAACATTAAAGTTCAAATATAATTGAAATGCAAAAAAAAAACATACAATCAAGTTGTAAATTGAAATCATATTTCTTTTTTTAATGTGTGTGTGTGTGTGTGTGTGTGTGTTGTAGGTGAGGTTCCTCTGCCGCTGAACCTCCGCAGCAGTGACGTGTCCACCGATAGCTTCAGAGTGATGTGGCAAGACGCCGCTTCTGACGTCTCCTTCTACAGACTCACCTGGAGACCCGCAGCAGGAGGAGAGACTAAAGAGGTGCACACCTGTCTGTCTCTGCGTTTGTCTTGCTGAAAACGAAACACCAGCGATCTCATCACTGTTGTCTGCATCAGTCCGTCTGATGACTCTGTGTTCGTCTGCAGGTTCTCATCAATGATAACTCCAACTGGTTTGTCATCACGGGTCTGAAGCCTTTGACTGAATATGAAGTTTCTCTGTCTGCGATCTACAGAGACGAGTCTGAGAGCAATCTGGTGGTGATCAGTGAGACCACAGGTCTGACGTCACGTGATCGTTCATTAAGCCCAGTCCTGCCGGAATATTGACCAGAATCCCGAAACTTAAAATGTGTTTTTTTGTCTCTAATTTTGTTTGAAGTCGCCAGAACAACAACTGTTGTGACGACGACCGTCAGAACGACTACAGCCGGTAAAATCTCTCATGTGTTCCCAGCAGATGTTTTCCTGCGTCAGAAATGCTCTTCGGCAGTCTCTTACAGACATGTTCATGCACACGCAATAGCTGTGATTTTTGTTTGCGTGGCACTTCTGCTCTTCTGAACTTCTTGCATTTCCCCAAACACTACAGAAACTACAGAAAACATTGCAAAGATTTATTTCTTTCACTTTGCTGACCACCGAAACGCAGGAAAACCCTGAATGTGCTCGGATTATCATGGCTTCAGCTCATTGTCTGTCTGTGTGTGTGTGTTTGAGTGTGTGTGTGTGTGTCTGTGTCTGTGTCTGTGTCTGTGTCTGTGTCTGTGTCTGTGTG